>NC_056737.1:1804964075-1805206575 GCF_019279795.1 Protopterus annectens | reverse complement strand
CTTGATCTAAGACTCTCATGCTCCTCAGAGACAGCCTCAGCAGGGGTGAGCCACAGTGGTTGTGTCTTCTGAGCAGACCTTTCGCAAGAGCATACAGTGCGGAGACAAAATGGGAAGCTTGCCATAAGTGAACCTCTCCTGACATTGAACAGAATCAATTTAATATACATGTCAGTATTTGTTAGAGGAAACTACTGTGGTTGGCCACAAGCCTTTGCTTCCTGCAGAAGGTGAGTTGAGTGCTGTCATGCTCTGCCCATGCTGCAAGAGAAAGAGCACATCAGAAAACCATACTTTTGGTTACGACTCCTAGAGGTGTGACATACAAGCTTTTCATCAAAAAGGGGAAAAAAAGCTTGTTATTTAAGTTTTGCTTAAATATTTTAAGTTGCACTTATAGGGACTTGTGTGGTGATACTTTTTTATACTTCTCTGATTTTGTGTCCATTTATCTGATTGCACTTTTTTGTTTGTTCTGGGACCTAGTCTTGCAGCTTCATTTGTAGTTGTGTAAAAAATGTACATTACTGCAAGATTTTAGCATAGTTTATGTATTAAACTGCACTTCTATTTCCATAAGTAGAATTACATGTAAAAGGTAGCCTTTTTGTATTTTGAACCCAGACAGGACAATCTTGTAGCTTCTTTCACATTTGTGGCAGGTCTGTGATCTGCTGCCAAACTTGATCCTCATTTAGTCATTTATTACAGCATTACAGGTAAATGCCTGCATGATCTAATGCCTTTGTTTGTGGTAAGGCTGCAGTAGTGGCAGCATTGTGAATCCTGCTCCAGAATTTCTGCTCCAGTAATTTTTATAGCTATTTATACATGATTAAAGTTGTATTCCAATAATCTGTGCCTTATTCTGTGGTGCAATTGCAGTCATGGTAATTCTGCTCCAAGATGTGTGCTTCAGTACTTTTTTATAGCTGTATATACCTGCTTAAAGTTGTATTCCAGTAATCTGGTGCCATAATTTGTGGTGGGATTGCAGTAGTGACAGTACTGTGAATTCTTCCCCATGATTTGTGCTTTAGTACTTTTTATAGATGTATATACCTGCTTACAGTTGCATTACAGTTTCTTTTTGTTTATCTTGTTAGTGTTTTCCCCTGTTCTTTGAGTCTGCAGCACCTTGCACTGAGGCATTAAGCTAAAAGTTTTTGAAATTCTAACCGTATGACTTCAGCTCCAGTACTGGCTTTAACTTGATTGCATCCCTTTCTAGCAAGTCTACTATATTTAGAAAAAACATCCAGCTAGAGTCTTTTGTTTAAGACTATGAGAGTTGTGAGATATAAGCTTTTCATCAAAATGGAAGAAAAAAGCTAAATATTTGAGTTTTGCTTAAATATTTTAAGTTGCACTTATGGTAACCCGTGGGGTGGTACATTTTTGTATTCGTTTACTTTTTATCCATTTATCTGTCTACATTTTTTAGTTTGCTCTGGGATCTTAGTCTTACAGTTTCATTTGTAGTTGTCTGAAGATTCTGTATTACTCCAAGCTTTTAACCTAATTTATACATTAAATAGCACTACAATTTCCATAAGTAAAATTACATATATATATGTTAGTTTTTTTTTGTATTTTGAACCCTGACTGGACTATTTTGCAGCTTCTTTGTGACAAGACTGTGACCTTCTGCCAGATTTGTGCATCATTTAGTTATTTATTACACTGTTGCTGTTAAATTACTGCATGGTCTGCGGCTTTTGTCTTTGATAGGATTGCAGCAGTGGCATGACTGTGAATTCTGCTCCGGATTTGTGCTACAGTACTTTTATAGCTGTATGTATATGCTTAAAGTTGTATTCCAGTAATCAGGTGCCTTAATCTGTGGTGGGATTTCAGTAGGTGCAGTATTGCGAATTCTACTCCAGGATTTGTGCTTCAGTACTTTAATAGCTGTATACCTGCTTAAAGTTGCATTACAGTGCCTGTCTGTTCACCTTGCTACTGTTTTTTCCCCTGCTGAGTCTGGCCTACCCCCACTGAGGCATCAAGCTAAAAGTAGTTGAAATTCTAACCTCAGGACTTAATCTCCAGTTTGAATTTGTTCAACCCTCCCACCCTTTTTTGTTGTGGTTTTAAAATGCTGTGTCTCTGGTTTTCACTCGTTATGATAATCTGATTTCCAAGGTCCTTCCGTCCCCTCTGTCATTGCTATTGTCTGTTGTGTAACCTATTGAAGTACTTTCCCACCCATGGTTTTCCATATATCTGTTAATACTAAGTGCCCATCCAGCAAACCAGTATTGCACTTGAATAAATCTCCCTTACTGCATATTGTATCCTGCTAATTTTCCCACAGCTCCCATATGCTTGGCACACTAGACACACTCTGAGGGAGTAATCCTGCTCCATCCTTGGCAGATGAGATTTAAAATGTTGTTGTTTTACACTTCATTTAACTGTTTAGAATGCTATTGTTTTATTTTTGGATTTTTTTGATTTTGCATTTAAATCTTTCTAAAGGTTCTTAACACTTTAAATTACCTTGTCAAGATAGTTTAAGTTTTGTTGTAGCATTACACTTGCAAGCAATCTTTCTTGGTGTTATTACATTAAGAGGTTTGCAGTGCCCTAACAGACACAAATGCCCAGGAACTAATTTTATCTATAAAACATTTCTTAGAACTAAAACTTGTAACTTAGTATGGCTAAAACAAAGTCATTGTGTGGAGACAAACTTAGAAACAATAGTTGGTGCATTAAACAGCACTACTATTTAATCTGAGCGCAATCTAACCTAATGTAGTGCCAAACCAGAGACATCATTCAAGGAGACCTCTGTCTAACCTAGTCCATGTTTATGCAATTTCTAAATATCTTGATATTCAGCTTGGTAGATACGAGCAACCTGAAACAATGTAACAGTTGTCTCATGTTCGCAGACAACCATTGAATCCTTAAAAGACACAGTATGTGTGAGATGCACATACACAATTTCACTGGAGGCAAATATCTCGCATACAAACAAGGTTGTGAAGAACACACACACTACATCCACCACACATAGTGTCCACCACACACATAGTCGAACCTATGCTGAGACACTAAAAAGTGATCTTCCCAAACCTCAGAGACCTCCTAGCCTATAACCAGTAACACCTATCCTCAGCAATTTCTTAAGCACTCACCAAAAGCAACACTAAACACTACACATACTCCTACAGCCAGTGGAGCTCCAAGAGCAAAGCCCATAAGGCAAGCCAACACATTACCCAGGACTCATGTCACAGGAGACTCCATTTTGCAACACACAGATGCCCCACTTTCCAGACTGAACAAGGAGAAGATAATGTTTAGTTGCTTATCTGGAGCCAGGATCCACCGTGCTATGCATGCACTCAAGTCACTACACCACAGGTATCAGTGTGATTCTATCATAGTCTATGTGGGCATTAATGACCTGAGATGTACTTCCTGAACTGTATGAAGTGAGACATTGTTAATCTCTCTGAATATGTGGTCTCAGGCTAGTATGTGCCTTGCACTGAGCAGCATTCTACCTTCAAAAAGGATGATGACATAGTATGAACAAAAGATTATTGACTTCAATCATTGGTGTAGTTTTTGGTTTCTTACCGGGGGGGGGGGGGTTCAATATTTGTCAGCATGGGAGGGCATGGTTAACAGAGCACATTGCTTTGCAAAGGATGTTCTTTATCCATCTCTCATAGGCTTCTGAATATTGGCTAAAACTTTATACATCTTCTTAGAGCCTTTTTTAGGCAATGTCAAATTGACACACGTACTGGTATAGCAAATAAAACCCAAAGAAACCTAAAGACATTACTTTTCAATGCTAGGAGTCTAAACAAGAAAATCCACACCCTGCAAGCTCTCCTTACTTTGGAGAATATAGACAACTGTGTCATTACTAAGACATGGTTTAAATCCAGAGAAAGTACTCCAGCAGTGCAAGGTTTCAGTGTCTTCTGTACATTTAGACCATCAGCTGCACAGATAAGGACTAAAGGCGGACGAGTCTCAATCTATATTTGCAGCAAGCATAACTCTATGTTAGTTAACCAGGACGATGCCCTGGAACTTATCCATGCACAAATCACAATAGATACAGTCCCATACCATATCATAGCAAGTTATAGGTCACCCTCTATGTCCCCAGAATCCCATAGCTCATACCTAGACCTACTGGAGACAATTACCATTAAACCAGATACTCTATTCATGGTAGACTGTAGACTTTAACTACTCCTCTACAGACTGGGAAACATATACTGCCTCATACTCACAGCCACAATGATTACTAGACTTTATCAACACAAATATCCTTGACCAGATAATGCACACATTCACCAGATGTTCAAACATACTGGTCCTGGTACTCATAAGATATCTCTTAACCTCTCAGTGTAAGAAATCTGTACAAAGCCTGATAAAATGGGGGACAAAGACCTAAAAATAGGGACATATTTAAATACTGCTCTTGTAAACTTAGAAAGTTGCTAGAGTCACAGGGTTTGTTTTAATATATATTTTATGATGGATTTGAAGTCTGAAACTCAATGTATGTCATTATTTAGTGACTTCAGTCTTCAGACTTTCCAGTAATTTGCCAAAAAATACACATTTTATGAGGAACAGACCAAAAATATGAGCCAAAAATCTGAACATTCTGCAAAAATCTGGACAGTTGTAGGAGAGTGCTGCACTCCCTCCAGTGTCAAGACTTCACTGGTGAGGTCAGACCACAAAGCTGCCTCCTTCAAAATAAAAAAATCAGCTTAGTAACCTCAGAAAAACCCATAACAGTTAGGAACTTTTTCAAAGCAAACTACAAACTATTAAGTTATAATTTAATCACAATTCAATGTGCTTTCAACCCCGAGTTCACAACGACCTATACATTGTTCACAGAGACCCTGCACAGCCAAGTAAATGGCTGTATATAGGCTGCTGTAACTACTAGATGCAACCCCCCCCCAAAAAAAAATAACTTTGAAAACAAACCACCCTGGTGGAATTCTAACCTTAACAGAGTATATAGCAAAAAAGACATGGTTAAAATCAGGAAGATCAACTCCCATAATGATAGCAGCTCTCTGTTTAAACTAAACAGGAAACTAAGAGGACTAATTAAGTACAGCAAGGCCAATTACATGGTAAAGATAGCCTCACAACCTAAAGACAACCACAAGACCTTCTACAGATGTCTGAAATCTGAAAGGCAGCATACATCAGTTTGCCAAACTGGTAGTAAATGGTGCCACCTTCACTGAGCAGACTGACATAGCAAATTTGCTGCCTAAGAAATTCAGCTCAGATTTCACCACCACTGCCATACCGCTCAACCTCTTACAGCAAGAAATCTGGACAAGGCCATAATTAAAAGTGGGACAGAGGCTCAAAATAGGGACAATTTTTAAATATTGCTCTTACAAACTTAGAAAGTTGATAGAATAACAGGTTTTACATTAGTATGAATTTTGTGAAGGGTATAAAGCCTGAAACTCAAATGTTTGTCAATATCTTCTAACTTCAGTCTTTAATGATTTGCCACTAATTTGCCAGAAAAACACAATTTTATGAAAAATGGACCAAAAATATGAGGCAAAAATCTGGACATTCTGGAAAAATCTGTACAGTTGAGAGGTATGACCACTGCCCCCCCCCTGCATCAATCCAAGAAATACTTACTAGGATAACCCCACAGCTATTAACATGGAACAGATTCTGGCAGTGCTCATTAAAGCCAAAAACACAACCTCAATGGACCTTGATAATATTCTGGGATGTCTCCTAAATAGCTGGAAACATGACCCATCAGGATCACTTGACTTATTTTTTAACTATACCTAAAAACAAGCTTTGCACCATGAAAATGGAGGACTGCAATGGTTATTCCACTTCACAAACCATCCCTGGAAACTACAGACCTATTGGTCTGACTAGTTTAAATATGCAAAGGTATAGAATGAATTATCAAAAAAATGATCAGCAAAGACATAAGCATCTTCAGACACTGCAGCCAACACAGTCTGGTTTTGTCAATGGAAGATCATGCCTACTAAACTTGGAGGACTTAGGGAAAATGGTGCAGGACCTGGCTAAGGCATTTGATACAATGGCCCATTCAGGTATAGTTGGCAAACTCACCAAACTGTGCATACATCCCTACATAACTTGCTGCATTGCCAGCTGCCTCACTGACAGAACCCAGGAAGTCAGGAGTGGTGATACCACTGATCACCCTGAGGTACCTCAGAGCTGTGTGCTAGGACTGCTTCTATTTGGCATCAACTTCTTGGAGGTAAAAGTTAATGTCAAGCACCTTTGACTGGCCAATTTCTTGGATGACTGCAAACTGGGAGCTATCACAGAATCCTCCCATGACACAAACAATGACTGCTGCCAAAGCCATGGGCTAAAACTAAATGACAAGAAATGGATTATAGTGCCTTTTGGGAAAATTGCCATCCAGGCTAAGTACTCCATCGATAATACACCCCTAAGCATCGATCCATTGGTCATGGATTCGGGAACATATGTAGATAGTAATTTGGCCTCTAACCAACATGTGGCCAAGGAAGTAAGAAAACCATTCTTTGTAGCCCAACGTATAAGTAAGGGCATGGCATCCAGACCCAAAGAAGTCAGAGTTCCACTTTATTCAGCCCTTATCAGACCCATCATTGAGTATAATGCCCCCTTTGGTATGTACCTGAACTAAAATATGCAACAGTTGGAATGCCCACAAAAATTCCTTACCAGGAGAATCCAGGGTATAAACTAATTGTCCTGTATGGATCCCCTTAAAGCTCTGTCTTTATACTCTGTCTCCTACAGGTTACTGAGATGTGATCTGTGCTCATACAAGCTATCTTCGGTTCCAACTCTGATTGATGTTTTGCATATCCACAAAATTTACAGCATTAAAACCACTAAATTCAAGGACTTATATTTTGCTTGTGACATAAATAAGACATGTTGGTGAAAGATATGTCTCAGAAGATCCCCATGCTCTGGAACAGGTTCCCCAGCCATGTGAAGCAGAGTCCATCCTTAACCTTATTTAATTGTAACCCTGACCAAAGGAAGGAAAATCAAAAATTCACATTTGGTTTGGCCCCCATATCTCTGACAGTGGCAGAGGCAGATAGAAATGCCCAAACTAACATACCCCACCACATAAACTCTAGAAACTTCCTAACATACCCCCTCCTAATAAATGCCCACAATATATAGGCACACAATTGGGTTGCATTGCATGACTAGGCATATAAACGCCCTGGTGGTCATTAGCATAGTCATCTATGAACCTATGATAACAATAAAGTAAGATGTTAGAAAAACAGGTACAATCAAATGCATATTTCCTCTAAGCTGCATGACTGGCAGCAGACAAGTGTGCATCCCTTGCATATATGTTAGAATATTTAAACTGAGTATGCAAGGTTTACAGATAATAACATATCAAGCAGTGTCCATTTATCATGAGATCATATAGTAGAAAACTACTCCCAGAGCACAGGAGTATGGAAACTCATATGACATTACTCATGCTACACGAAGCACCAACACCACCTTCCCCTGACATGGAAGATTCAGAAAGTAGCAGACACTCATTTCCTGAGATGACTTTGACGAATACTTTGCTAATAGCAACAACAGTCCAAATGTAAAGCAGGATAAAAGAGATAAATATAAAAATATTAAAAAATGCTGTCCACTTACTATACTGTTTGTGATGTTACCTAATCTTCATCTTCTATGCATGGAGATTATCAAGGTTCCTACACCACAGGTCATCATAATGATGCCTACATTGTCCCCCATCCTGGTGATGTCTGTCATACCAGGCACCAATCCTTTTGAATGCACCATCATAGGGGTCCAGTAGATGCTTCTGGAAATTGCAGTGAAAGAGATAAAGCATAGTCTTGCTCTTGTTCATTACTATGTGCGGACTTTCTGATGGGCACTAGTAAAAGTTGCCATTGTTCTGAATTTCATTTGAAAGTGTTGACACCTTCATGAGGAACAAAATTACACTTACAATGTGTTTTCTTAATCATGGGTTTGCAACATGTAGCCAGAAAGTAGTACGAAGTGCATATGTGTGCAGGTCTCTAATACAAACTCAAGGTCATGGGCTGTCAGAGGTGAGCATAGGCAGTCAGCTGTGCTTTAAGCTGCAATGGTGTGGACTCAAAATAAAATAATGGATAGATATTCATGTAGCCATACCTAGTCTGTCTATGTGCGATACAAATAGTTATAAACTTGCATAGTCTTAGCAGTGAGTCACCATCTTGTAGGCTAAGCCACATGGAATTGAGGAACTAGCCTGAATATTTGGGCAGCAGTGTTGAGAGGAATAACAGGTTTATTTGAATTTGTAGGCAGTCTGAGAAGGCACACTGTATGCTGAAGGTGAACTGCTTTTGTCTACCTTCCTAAGAAAGCGTACCTTTGCACTGGAATTCACATTACAAAAGACTAGCAACAGGAATATGTGTGTGTCATGTTTATGGATTGCACTTACAACAAGGTAGTCTATCAAATCAAGAAAAGCTGCCCCTGTATTTGTATCCCCCCTGGGTATGAGAGCAGGATCTTATCACTGGCAGTTATCAAGATGATCCCAACTGCTGGTAGCAGGGATGATTGCCTTGCACTACACATACTTACTGACACGTAAACCTGCTGCATGTATTCTAATATCTGCCACTACAGCTAGCACATGGCATAAATCCTTGTCTGTTTCTTTGATGATGTTAAGGTATAAGCTGTCATCCTACCATTCCTCATAATATACAGTTTATAACTTTGCATAATTTGTTCACAGATATCTGTGTATCTGGAAATAATTCCCTCTACAATCACTAAGAACACATGATAAACACCTGTTGGGAAGAGGGTATTTGATCAGTTTTTATGTGACCAGGTGTAACATATGGTGGTCTATGACATAAATGCTACGAGGAGGGTTGTAACTACACATTATGATGTTGTAAATGTGTTACTGATATGTTACACCTTGTCAAGGCAAAGGCATGTTCCATAGCAGCTGAGACATCAACCATGGATAGGACATTAGGGAGCAACAGGCTGACATATCAGAGATATTTTGGTGTTTGTACAGGGGACAGTGGTTCTGGGATTATCCCGGGAGGTGAGGGTGTGGACCTCAGGATGAACCCACACCCATTTGTCTTGGTGGATGATTCACCAGGTTCGCACCTCTTGTACCACATTTCTTGATAATATTCCTAAACATAGAGACTGTAGGCTGAGTACAGTAAATGCTGGCTATGTATTCTTATAGTAAAGCAGCCACATTAAAAAGGCAACAGAGGTAGGCTGAGCATAGCACATCTTACATGGACAGTGTTAGTGTTGGCATTTAAGCCACAGTGACATGGTTTTGGTACAGTTATCTATATCTCTCCAGTTTGTTATTTTGTCGCATATTCTCAGGACCGAGCACTGCTATGGTAACATCTGTAGACACTGAGGCACAGCAATATGCTGATGTTGGCACCTGTGCTTGGATTGATGATGATGATGACGACGATGATGATGACAATGATGAGCCAAGGATGCCCGAGTCACAGTCTGATGACACTGTGGCCAGCTTGTCTCCCTCCTACGTGTGGATGCACTCTCTGTACAGGCTGAAGGAGCAGTATCAGCCATAAATGTATAAGACTTTACAGCATGAGTGCTCACCATCCCCAGTTGGAATGGCATCACACATAGCTCTGCCCATCAGTGATGTTTGGATGAATTTGCATCAAAAGTGGGTATAGTCATCATTGTACAGCCTTGTAGGGATGCTCAACAACATCCTGTGTCTCAGTGGGGCCTAACATGCAGGCAGTACCTGGGATCAATCAGGAGATGTGCCAGAGTATCATCCATGAAGACAGGAAGGCCAGGTACAGAGTAATGATTGGTCACATGAGATCTATAGCAGAACACATTGGTTCTGTGTCCACCTTAGTGTGAAGGATTGCCAGTGCCATCATCACTGCCCATGCTGACAGTGTTATGATTGGGGGGCACTATGGACCACAGTTCTTACTTCTAGTTTGGATATGCACAACACTCCATCACATCTTGTCATGAATGGCCACAACACTTGGCATTCACCGGCAAGTCACTTCATGAGTAGACCACATCTATGTCACAACTTGGCAAGAGCACATCATCACAGTCAGGGAGAACTCCAAATCCTTGTGCAACAAGCCAGTGTAAGTGGTCACAGATCATTGTTCTAAAGTGGCACCCCAACCTTACTGCAGGAAATTGTTTATGATACAAACTACCCACCAATGCAAGATTCTTGTCTCCACATTAGGCCACAGTCACATAGTATGACCCCCTGTACCACAGGAGAGAATTATCTATGGCATAGAGTATGCATCACCTTGACTCTCATATTCCTGTGATATGCTCTTCATCCAGTGTATGTAGATACACATGTGCCATTATGTCAACTAGCCACCTTTGCACATGATGGTGTTAGTGATCCATTCCACCCCCACTCCTGTGTGGCAAATGTGGGAATGCCTGATGCACAGTGAGGTTCAACTATCCACTGACCAGCATAGCCTGATAGCACTGCACTATCATTGTATGCTCACCAGGCCCTACAGTTCTGGACTAGATGCAGTCACACCTTACCTTTCTTGCTATGCATCTATGCATTGTGCCCATCACTGTCCCACAAGATATTTGTGTGGCTGACAGTTGTAGTTCCATTACATTTGTGTTGGATGATGGTGTTGGTACACCTTCTTTGCTGCCCATATGTGTGCATGGTTCAATAGAAACAGTATCTTGTTGCTGGCAATACTGTTTCCTCACCAGCATGTTATGGAGCACATATCATGTTAAGAACATTCTGCAGGTTATTGCACAGTCATACTGGAGTGTCCCACAGACATGCTGAGGCAGTAGAAGTGGGCTTTCAACAGGTCAAACGCATACCCAATGATGTTGCATGTGCGTGCATGTGTAGGATTATTCTGGAGTTTGTTCAAACTTTGTGGGTTCCATGCAGATGTTATAAATCAGAGCATGACTGAGTTTTCAGTGTCATCTGTAATGGAGCATGAATATGAGGTTGTTACTACATTATATAGCCGTATACATTAACATTAACAACAGTTTCTGCATTTACCAACTAGATAACCCTGTGGAATTTCAATATGCATGAAGTAGGAAAGTGCTGATATAGCTGAGATGTTTGCTAAATATGTAAATCATGGAACCTGCTTGGATTCATATTGGATATGATCCCATGTGCATCATACACTACTTAGCTGTTCATGGAATGGTAGTCCTTCCTGTTCACAGACTTTTGTGACTGTGGACTAGGTGGGACCTTTATTGCTACATGTATGCAATCTGTGGCATTTAGTACTTCACAGAGGCTGAGTATGTCGTAGAAGGTACTCATGGTGTGCTAGCAAAGCATACATGATACTCCACATGTGGAAGCATTAAGTCCAGGAACTGTTTCAGTATTCTAAAGACAGAGGTCTCTGAAGTATCCAGTGTGCTCCCCAGATGGTCTCTGAAATGTCCCTGTAGCTAGTATAGAAACAACTATACATGCCTTTATCTCCACAGGTATGAGAACCCTCCCTTCCTATCAATTCCATATATGGACACGTCAACCATGATCCGTACTATGTCCCAGATGACTGTAAAGTGCTTAAAAGTCACTTGATTGGTGAAACTGTGGTAAGTCATCTGCTGATGGAACAATTTACTTTGGTGCTTGATGACAACCCACACATACTGGCAGGAACCAGAAATGCTAAAGACTGCAGAATGCTGAGTGTGTGATGACTGTTGCAACACTACGTTATGTGCAATGACAACAATTCTGGCGTGCTTTTTCCTTTTATAGCTGCACACACAACTGCACAGCTTCATCTGTGTATGACTACAAATTGTGACTATGATTATTGAGAAGCATTAGAATCTCATTTTTGTACCCCATTTCATTTAATGTCTTTGTGCAGTCACTTATGTATTTCTTACATATATCTTGTGTTGCACACTTATACTTACTTTATTGTAGTGCAATGTGGGAGTATGAATCATTACTACACTGTGTTTGCATGTGGACAATTCCTATAGAAAAGCAAGCTGCATACTACATGACCTGTCTATATATTCTGGCCAATGTTTTAGTCATTGTGTATTTAGAAACTGTAATACTATAGTATATCCAGAATGCCATTTTATATCTATCTATCTATCTATCTATCTATCTATCTATCTATCTATCTATCTATCTATCTATCTATCAAATATATTTTTTATATGAGGCAAAATCACATTCACAAAAACAAAGGTACATACATTTGGTGGCTTTCAACATTCTTGCTTAAACTTTGTACCACATTCTTTATGCTTTTTCTAGAAAATGCAGTGAAATGTTTAGTCCTTATTACACAAGTACTTACATAAATCAAATGTGAAAATCAGCTCCCTTTCAGAAGTGTGAGACCTTATACCAGATTTGATTCTAATAACATGCAGCAAATTTTGGAATTCACTGTTATATGTTTATAGCATTTTTACGGGGGAGGGGACTTCATCTATGCACCCTTAGATGTGGAAGGCAGTGCTGCCCACATCCTTGCTATATATCCTTACTATGAGATTGCTGTAATTTGCGGAAAAGGGAATACTTGAGATACCCCAGTTACACACTATGTGCATATTCCCCTTAATTGCACTTGAATTTTCACTGTTCCAAGGATTACAGTTCCTCAACAAGCACCCATAAACATCTCTGGTCATTGTCATTTTGTTACGCAGATCTAATACTGATATGATATATATATATATATATATATATATATATATATATATATATATATATATACATATATACTGCTTTATCCCTTTTTTAATGTAAATAGGTCATGATTGAACATGGGTCCTAGTTGTCCAGTCCATTTACCTGTAAAGTAAAATAAAATAAAAAAAAAAAACTCAGTCTGGATTTCTTGGCATGGACATTGGCAGCTATTTATCTGAAACAGTCCAAAGAAATTTCTTTATTGTTAAAGTTTTATGGCAAAAGTGAAGTCATGTGTAAAGATTCCATAATCAAATGTAAGCTCTTAACTCTGAGGCCAGATTTTTACAACACTCAGTATGGTAATAGTTGTAAATTCCAAGAATTATAGGTGTGAGCCCCAGAATGGTGAGAATGAATGTGCAAAAATAAGGATTACATATAGGAAGGTTAAGATCACTGTATATTGGAGTACTTTTAAAAGAATGCCAAGTACTTTGTCCCAGATATTATTGGCCTTGGTGCAGTTCTAGAATATGTGTTTAACATGTGTGAATTCAATTGTGCATACCACATGTAATGGAGAAATCAGTATATTATGAGAAGTCAGTTAGTGTGCTTTAGAATTGCCACTGATTGAAGTTCATGTTAATCGACCGAGATAGGCTTATCCTGAATCAGGAGATTATTTTAGGGAATTTGTGTGAATGTTGCTGATGAAGTCACTGTACATGAGAGAGATGTAATTCCGCTGAACAGGGACAGGAGCAGCCACCCCTACTTCAGCAGGTTGGGTTCCACTAAATGAGAAAGTTGAGTTGATATTAATATGGGGAGTAGTTTTGCATTGGTTTATGGATAACATGCCCTTAACTTTATGTCCCCAGAGACTAGATAATGACATAAATAGAATGATGCTCCCTTTTCTAGGAAATCCTCGATGGTCTTGTGTCTAAATAGGCTGAACAAAGAGGGAAGTGATTCTGATGTTATTCGGCATGATTTGGTAGTTGCTGAAAATTGGTTGATAAATTTATTACCTGTATAGTTGTAGGGCATTTGTGATTTTATTTGAATCTTTACTTTGACCAGTTAGTGGGTAAGATAATTTGTGAGTGATCAGCTAGCATTTGTCTGGAAATGTGAGATTAGTTGGGTTAGTTTTGAATTTGCTTCTTTGTTTTGTTATAGGTTCATAGGTTCATAGGTTTATACTAGGCTATCTGCCCTAAGGCATTTATAAGCCTAGCCCAAAGTTTTGTGGCTTACGCCACCCCTTATGTAAAAAAATACTGTGCCCATTAGTTTGTTGTGCCTCTGTCCAGCAGTGACACAGAGATGATTCCCGGGGTAAACCTACGATCTCCCATCCACCGGTCAAGATTTCTCTTGAACAGAGCCAGCGAGGTGCTCTGCCTCACATGGACTGGGATTCTATTCCACAGCATAGGGAGTCTCTGGGTGACAAATCTATCCCTCCAGCATGTCCTAATTATATCCGTGCTAAGGTTTAAGTCGCTTGCTCTAGTGGATCTGGTAGATTTGGATTTTTTGAGGTGGAGCATGTCCATTAATTCCGGGTTGGACATGGCCTTGTATGTCAGGCACAGGTCACCTCTGAGCAGGCGGTATGTGACTGAATAGAGCTGGAGTTTCTTCAGTCTGGCAGCATATGACAGATTTTGGAGTCCCTTTATCCTTTTGGTGAGGAACTTTTGGGATCTCTCCAATTGCTGCAGGTCTTGGGTGAGATACATCCGGAATGGGGCATTGTACTCGATCATTGGTCTGATAAGTGAAGAGTACAGGGGAACAATGACCTCACTTGATCTGGATGTGAATCCCTTCATGATCAGGTGGGCAATGTAGAAGGTCTTTCTAACCACTTTAGCAATGTGAGTGTCAAAAGAAAGGCCACTGTCAACCTGGGTCCCCAGGTCCCTGATAACCTCTTCTGTGCTTAATGGATTGCCACCTATATGGTAGCTTGGGGTTACCTTGTTTTTCCCGAAGGGTATGACTATACATTTTTTGGCATTTAACTTTAGGCCATGGCTCTGGCACCAGTTATCAGTTTCCGTGAGACCCCTCTGAAGGATATCTGTGTCCGATGTACTTTCCACTATGGCGCCCAGTTTGCAGTCATCTGCAAACTTTGTCAGCCATAGTCCTCCTATGTTTGCCTGTACTTCTGAGAAGTAGATGCCGAACAACAGGGGCCAAGGACTGAGCCCTGTGGGACCCCACTTGTGACCGGCTTGGAGTCTGACATGGCGCCAGCAACTCTAACCCTGTGGGTTCTGTCCTTTAGCCAGTTTGCAACCCATCTTGTGACATATGGGTTTACATTTAAGCTGGTAAGTTTCTCTATAATACCCGAGTGGGGTATTGTGTCGAAAGCTTTTGCAAGGTCAAGGTAGGCTGTATGGACTGCCTTTCCCTCATCAATGGCCTTGGTGACTGTTTCGAAGAAGTCGACCAAGTTCAAAAGGCATGATCTGCCCTTGACAAAGCCAAACTGGGTCGGGTCCAATGTCTGCAAGTCCCCTATGTCTTTGTTTATGAGTTCCATTATGATCCTCTCCATAGCTTTGCAGCTTTTGCAGACCAGGCTTGTTAAGCTTATGGGGCGGTAGAAAAACACCAGTAGAAGCTTATGGGGCGGTAATTTCCAGGGTCCGTAGAGGTACCGCCTTTGTGGAGTGGGACCACAGTTGCCGTACGCCACTCCTTGGGCACGTATCCTGTGGTAAGGCTAAGATTAAACAGCTGCCTTATATGCGGGTTTAGTTTCTCGTTGAGTTCGTGTAGCACACAGCTGGGGACACCATCCGGTCCCATTGATGCTGTGTTTTTAGCTTTAGAGAGAGCAGCTTTCACCTGCGCATTAGAGATGTCTGGGAGGCTACACTCCGCTGGGATAGTTATCTCTCCTTTTGGGGGGGAGAGGGGGGTGAAGTTTGCACTGAACCTGTCTGCCAGTATGTTGGCAATGTCTGTGGGTTCAGTGATTTTTGTATCATTTTGGACTAATTCTGCACATATCTGGGTGTTTCCACCCAGGTTTCTAACATAGCTGAAGAAGGCCTTATGATTGTCTTTTGAATCTATTGCAATTTTTCTCTCAAATTTGGCCTTGGATGATTTTATGAGTGCTCGTATTTTTTTACTAATAATGATCAAGGGCGTCTTCTCTTTTATAGATTTTGCTCTATCATGTAACAGCTTTCTCCTCTTATTGTAAAGTTTGTTTATGGCTGGGGTCCACCAGACTGGACGTTTGCCCTTGGTGGAAACAGTCTTGGTTTTATTAGGGATTGCCTGATCCATGCAGTCCTGGAGGTGTTCGTAGAAGGCGTTTGTAAGGGCTTCCGCAGCTTGGGTTGTGGCTTCCACTGGCTTGGGGGCCTTGAAGGATACCACACCAGTCTTGAGTAGTGTGAAGTTTGCTTTAGAGAAGTTCTTCACTGTGGTCTTTTTTGTTTGGGGTGGGGGCGGGATGTGGATTTCCAGTGAGATAAGTTTGTGATCTGATCTCACCAATGAGGGATATACTTCCGGTGTGGAGCATTTTGTCCCCATGTTTGTGATGATGAGATCTAGTATATTTTCTCCTCTTGTGGGAACGGTGACTAGTTGTTCCATGGCATTTGAATTTATGAACTCCAGGAACCTTTGGGCTAGAAAGTTGGGGCTTGAGTAATGTTCCCAGTCTATATTCGGGTAGTTGAAGTCACCCAATATAATGGTGTTTGGAGATACATTTATACCCTCCAGTGTCTTCAGGAAGGCTGGGTGGGGTTCCTGAGATTGAGTGGGTGGCCTGTAGCATGCTACAAATTGTAGAGCAGTTTTGCCTATGGTTAATTGCACCTGGATGGTTTCCGATGCTTCGTGCGTTGCCACCAACCTGAAGGTGTGGGTATCCTTGATGAATATGGATACACCCCCTCCTTTTGTGGTGTGGTCCCGGTTTTGGGGCCGGAACGCATGATATGAGGTAAAACCTGATAGTGCCGGGGTGCTCTCAGGAGCCTTGAACCAGGTTTCAGTCACAGCACAGACATCGATGTTCTCCATACTGAGAAGGGCCTCGAGAGTGTGCATTTTGAGATTTAGACTTCTGGCATTGAGGAGCATTACCCTTAGTTTCTTCCCATTTTTGTTTTCTAGGGTGGTAGGTTTAGAATTTGAGCCTTGCCTAAAAAAGGCACTATGGGGGTGGCAAGAGCCTTAGCCAATATCCGGAATCCCAGGGGTGACAGGTGCAAGCCGTCCCTTGCGAAGCAGCGTGGCTTGTCAAGCATGTCATCCCAGGCAGACAGACACTGGATCCCTTTCGAATGACACCAGAAATTAAGCCGATTGTTAAAGCTGATCATCTTGTCTCTATGTTGTGGCATCATTCTTGGTGAAGGAAGGATACTGCTCAGGGTCAGGGTCATATCTGCCTGGGCTACATAATCAGAGAGCTCCTCTATGTCTCTTTTCATGTAGTCCAGGGAGGTATGTCTCAGGTCGTTCACACCAGCATGGACTGTGTCATATTTGTACTTGCTGTGGAGTGACCCGAGTGCTTGTGTTATATGGCGGATTCTAGCGCCCGATAGGCAGCTTACTGTGACTCTCTCCTTGTTCAGCCTGGTGAGTGGGACGTCAGTGTGTCTGACTTTGGAGTCACCTATGTATTGGTAAACTTAGAAGATTAAACGAGGAGAGATTTGAGTGGAGAGAAATTCTAATAAAATAAGATTTATCAGAGTACACACCATGTAGTACAGTTTAAAGTCTGGGACTTTTATGTCTTTTTTGTCGGACTATATAATTTAAATTGGTTTAGTGTGTGACTTTTATAATTCCATAGGAAGTTAGGGTTTCATTTGTTTAAATGTTGTGTTTGGGATTCTGTTATTGTTTATTAAGAAAAAAACGAGGAAAAATGTTCATTCTGATAACTGATGCAAGGGCAAAAAGGTTGAAGTAGAGTTTCATCTATTTAGTTAGGTCAAACTGTACTTTATCTACTGTCTCCTGAAAAGTTTACCAATACAAAACATTTTAACTGCACTGTATAGATAATGCTAAAGTATTTCAGTTTTCTATAGGAAAGGGAGATAGTCCCATGTGCCTGGGAGTTTAAGTAAGCATAACTATTCCCCAGAGGCCACAGTACAGACTTGTCAAGGTCATGTGTGCAGCTGAATACCAAGCTGTGATTCATAGTAATTTTTAATAGGGGTAGTACAGAAATTCAGGAATTTTTTAAGCACAATGCAAAACTGTCAACAAATGCTGTAATGCTGCTGTCTACCTCACTGAATTTGATGTCTCTAATGAGAAAGTGTTTAAAGATATAGTGGGAGAGTCGTTTGAGGATTAGATTGACTAGATAGAGAAAAGAGGACAGCCTTGCCTGGCACCTTTGATAAGATGGACAGAGTATGATTGTACTCAATTAACAGACTAACAAGATGAGTCAACATTGTCGAGACTGGATAGAAAATTTATATATGACAAGAGAAAGTTACATTTATTCAGATGAATGATGAAAGGAATGTGGACCTGATCAAATGCTTTTGAGGCATCTAGACTAAACACAGCTTACATACTGTAGCTCATTTGTTAAGGTAAGCAGCAAGTTCAAAAGTAGTGTTGTCCTGGTTTTCAGTTGCATATATACCTAAAATAGAAGCTTGAAATCAAGGAGTAGCAAAGATACTTAAGTACTGGCTAGAATGATTGTGATTTCTACATTTTCACTGAAATGGGATTGCTGCTGTTTATATACACAGGGCCAGAGTCTGGCTTAAGGTTAAAGATGGTAGTTGATGGTTTCAGATACAAGTGAAAGGATCTGAATTTCTTGATGTGATTGCACAAACTGACAAGAACTGGTCCACATGACAAGTAACCTGTTATGTCCATTTTGTCACACTACTTATGAACAGGATGAGATCACTCTGCTGTCTTCATTCATAGTCAATGAGAAGCATACACGGGATAACTCAAAAACAGAGATCCACACTAATGAAGATGCTCCAGCATTGAAATCAGTTTGTGCTCCTGTCCTTGGCTTCCTTTGTAACTGTGGGATAAAGGTTTCTACTCTACAGTATTTTGCTGCATGGCGCAGCCTTTTCCATGGTAGATACTGGATAATATTGAGCTTCAGTGCATCCCATGTTTACCAGCCTGTCCATGATGACCATGCCTTGTGGATATTATTTGTTCTTAACTCAAAAATAAAAACAAGCAACAAGTACCTTTTCTTGTTCACAAAAGTCCACTTCCAAAAGAAAAAAATAACTAAAATGAAATTCTACTCTGGGCCATATAAGTAGAAGCATTTTGTTTGTCTATGAATCTGATTTTCAATGCCAGATAAAAAATTAGGACAACTTTTATGTCCTAAGTAAGATATTTGAATCTTAGGCATTGCACCCTGTCAATGAATGCAGCCACTGAGGTTTGAGCAATGATCCAAATGGTGGATGAGTCATGCAAGGAAGAGGGAATGAGCAGTTTATTATATTCAGATCTATGCGTGTATAAAGACTGCAATAACTAGAAAATACCATATATTAGAATGATAACATTGTGACCTTTTAAACGCACACATGAAAAAAAAACTATAACTTTAAAAACATTGTGCATTGGTCATGTCCTGATGCATCTTTGTTTAACATCATTCCCAGTTGCATTTCTCATTTTAAAGCTGCAATTGATTTTCCAAAACATGAAACCTATAGTGTGCTGTTTGATTTTTAGCTACTGTTTACTCAGATTTTCTGTATAACCACATGCATACATGATGTCATGGAAGAGAATATGCAATTATTTACACAGAAATGCAAACCATGATGGGTAAGCAAAATCAAATGACATCTTTAGAAGAGCAGCTTCTTAGCTGCATTGTCGTTTCTCTATCACATTATCAAATGCTAATTTTTGGTGTAAGTTGTTCTAGCTGCAAGATGTAATTGATAACGTATCATTATAGGAAGTGGGAAACTCCTTTTAGTGACGTTAACATAGAAATACAGTAGCTTATGCATTAGTTTAATTAGTGAAGCATCGTGAGTTGAGCCTTTTATGATGTCATGGTAGGGGTTTTAGCTCAATGGCTCTAAGAAAAATTTTCAAAGGACTGTGTTTATTAAAAAAGCAGAATGCAAAAACACAGTTTTTGCATCAAAACCTGCAAACGTTTACATTGTCTATGGCAAAGAGATATGTCTAACTCCAAAGCTTTATTATTTAAACTTGCTCCAGAATATGACCAATACATTTTAAATGCAATAAAGGCAAGCAAAAGAAACAAAGCATTTTTGTTACGGAGCAATCCTCCATGCACCCACTTATGGTAGAATTCAAATCCCTTACTTAAAAATATTAACTCCATATTTACATTACTGTGGCAAAAGGAGAACACCATGAAAGAATGGACTTATATTAGCATCTACAAGTATTCAGGGTTTAAAATACCCTTTATCCTATTTGTCATTATGGGAAAGGAAAATATATCTAAAAGCTGCGTAGGCATATAAACCATCTATTCAAAAAGCAAGTCATGATAATCGTGACTTTAACTTACATTGTAAATCACAGTTCATGTATCTGTGCTCCTGACTGAGAAAGTCATTTCATTGATCAAATGAAGTGCTGCCTTGTGTCTCTTCTCTAAGGAGGCATAGGGGAAATCATTGCTGCAGTACTGATCCCTGGAGGAAACTGTATATATGACACTCTGCAGGATATGCCACTTGATGCTATTAAAGGCTGAAAGTGTTTGGGTGCATATACTTGAAGTTTTGGCCAAAGAATGTTAAGGGTGGTCAACAAAGGCTAAGGGCTAACAAATAATACTCCTATTCACAGACTTCCAAATAGAATGATACCAACAGGCCTCTCCATATCTGTTAGCACAGCAGTCTTCATAAGTTTGGATAATAACAATATAAGTAATGGGGACTACAAAACAGTAGCATAGAACAAAGTGCAGCAGATTATATGGGGACCATTGTAAAGGGGCAAATATATTTAAAAAATGGCAAAACAAACATATCAGCATTAAGGAGACATTAAAGTTGTAGTCCAAACAAGCATGCATCCAGCAGTAAGGAGATAGTAAAGTTGCAGTCCCAAAAAGCATGCACCCAGCATTAAGGGGTTAGTAAAGCTGCAGTCCAAACACATAAACCAGCATGCATCTAGGATTAAGGGGATAGTAAAGCTGCAGTCCAAACATATAAACCAGCATGTATCCAGCATTAAGCGGATAGTAAAGCTGCAGTCCAAACACATAAACAAGCATGTATCCAGCATTAAGGGGATAGTAAAGCTGCAGTCCAAACACATAAACCAGCATGCATCCAGGATTAAGGGGATAGTAAAGCTGCAGTCCAGCTCCACAGCTGAGTGAACTACAACATTCAGGTGATTAAAATTAGAAATCAATTAAATGACACTCATGAGCATTGAGCTCATAGGCAAAAGCATTGCCATACTAAGATCTATGCATTAGACAATAAAGAAAATGACAAAGCACCTGGAAGTTCTACTCAATACAGTAAAATAAATTAACCTTCTACATGCACATCAGCTTTGGGAAATTAACTTCTAACTTCTAATAATTTTATCCAGAGTCTTTTGACTAAAAGATTGCCAGCACAAACAGGGATTCATATCTATACAACCAAATTGCTAATATAAAGAAATACAAAATAGAGCTGTTCAGCATAAAGTCATTTTTCACTGTGATATAATTAATTAGATTCAGTCTTGTAATGAATTTTGTATGTCACAATAAACAAGTTAATGTTAACCATTTACAAAGATTATAAAAATTATCTTATCTTTGATGACTTCAACTTTAGAAAGTGACTTTTGGCTGTATTTTTGTTCACACTTTGTTAAAAGGTGATTCACTCTCCCTCTCCTTACGCTTTCCAAATTACCTCACACAATAACACCTGCATAACCCCCTCACAACACACTAAATTACTAGGCATAAAAATTGACAATAAACTTAGATTTGATATTCACATAGCTCAGACAATTAAAAAAGTATACAAAAAAACTTGCCACACTACACAGAAACAAACACTTTTTCACAAAAAACACCAGAATTGCCATAGCCCAAACCCATCTTCTTTCCACCTTATTATATGTGGCACCCATTCTCACTAACCTTAGAAAAATAACTTCAAAAACTTGAAGTCTGCTACAATAAAATAGCAAGGTTTGCCACAAACTCACCTGCTAAGTCTCATCACTGCCTAGCACTCAGACAACTTAACTGGTTGGAATTCCCACATCTCTTAATCAACACACAACTATTAATGGCCCACAAAATCCGATCTGACCCCCGAAAAAATACCTGCCTTACAAACACTTCTGTAATCCTATACCTCTGCCAGACCTCTTTGCTCCTCAAGAAGAAACCATATTCAAACTAATACAACTAAAAATCACACTGGGGATTCCGTCTTTTCTAACTACATAGGTAAACTCTGGAATGCCCTACCAAACACTCTCACCTCCCTATCATCCCAATACATTATTTAAACCTTCACTAAAAAACATCTGTTTAGTAAATGAATATGTCCAGGCTCTACCCCTGGCTGATAAAGTAGCTAGGCATCAGTCACTTCCTCTAGTTAAATTCTCTTCTCACATTTCTATTTCTGTTCACTCTTCTGACATTATACAAAGCTACAGTTAACATAAACAATAAGAAAGCATATGTACTATTCCTATATTTCTACACTGAGATATAGTGTTGACATTTTCTTCCATCCCAGTTGACTTATTTATTGTATATTCTGCTATTTTCAATATACTGCTAGTACATTCTCAAATCTCTTCACAGAATTGTATTCTTACAGAATTATATACTAACAGTCTTAATAATATAATACTAGGGCATTCCCAAATGTCTTTTTAGAAATGTATACTTAGAATCTCATGTGAATTTATGTTACATTGTGATTCCTGTTTTTATTATCTGTATAGATATTATTCCTTGTGTGTATTATCTGTTGAGTTGGAGCTTTTCTCCCCGGGCCTCCACTGAAAAAGGACACATTTTCCAGTAAACAAATATAAAATAAATAATAAATAAAATGTTGCGCATGTGCAGAAGCATGCAGTCATGCATCTCCTAAAGGCAACCATGGTGCAATTCATAAGGTTGCTGTGGGGCTGTTGTTTATGGCATGCTCCCTGGCAGCAGTGTGGTACTGCATCAGCATGCTCAGTCTCCTCACTGGCCCCAGGTGTGGGTAGGATAGACCCTGGGAGAGGCTAAGGTGGGACTGGTAGACTAGTGAATGAGAAAAAGAGCTAGTGTCAGCCAAAGGTCAAATAAGGGGAAGCTACAAAAGGTATTTGAGTTGATATTACATTAATACCCATTAAATAAAATGGTTTTAATTCAAGTAACTTTGCTAAACTAACTGTGGGATTGTTTTAAAAATTACTAAGCAGTCTTGCAACAATAGGTGGTTCAAGATCCACTTTCTCAAATCTTATGCTTTCTTTTTTCATTTAAACTTTTTAATCCAGTTTAAAAGAAAATCATAAATAAAAAGTTCTTATAGCTTTGCATTACAAGCAAATTTGCTTGAAGATGAATAGAATAATGGCTTTATACAGGTGAAGTAAATAATTTTGGATTTCATTTGTATAGCAAATCCTGATATACATAGCTTGATAGGTTACGTTTAACTGTCTCTATTTAACACTTGTTATTTTTATGCGTTCTGTATCTTTTGTATTTGTCTCTCTAGTCTATGGTTTGGGTTATATCAGAAAATGGTACTTAGAGCACCCTATACGTTTTTAACAAATGTTCAGAGAAGTATATAACTTTGGTTATTGTACTGTTATTTAACAGACAACATAAGCTCTGTTAGCTACAATTTTGCCCATCTTATAATAAAATCAATATAGCACTATGCACTTGGCAGAGATCGGATTCCAATGAGTAAAAGAAAAGGATATTCTTAATCATGATGAGAACACAAAATTCCCTTTTGAAGTTTGGAATATTCTGATACATTTTTGAGCTGTTACAGCTAGTGATTTGAGAAATATTTTGTTTCTTTTTCATATTATTGTTTAATGGTAACTTTTAATGAGGCATGGCTTCATAACGCAGTTTTATTTTCAAACATCTTAAAATTATAAATTTTTAGCAACTTTAGGTCAGAGAGTCTAGCTAAAGCTGCTGCTACTTAGTTATGTCAATATTTTATACCACTGAGCAGGCTCTGGATGAAGGGGCTGCTCATAGGCACATAGATGTATACTAATCCTTTAAAAGACTAGCTGTGCAATCCAAATGTGACACACAAATTTGATTTACGTTTGATTTATAGGGTGCGGTTTATTGACTGTCTCTGTCCATCAGAGACATAGGAGGGAGACTGGGGTGAATTTCTGATTACCCATCCATACATATGACTATTTTAAGCACGGGCAGTAATGCCCTTGTAGCTTGTCAATATACCAAAATACTTGTTTCTGTAATAAGTGTTCAGGGTGTTCTTAAAAATATCTAAACTAGTACTTGCTTTAATGTAATTTGGTAGTCTGTTCCATGCTTCAGCTACTCTGTCAGAAAACCAATTACTACACTTTTCATTTCTATAGAATCTTCTTTTTTTAATTTCTTCAAGTCTTTTGCGTTATTAAAACCATGATGAGAATGGACCCCATTCCTAAGTCAAAGTATGATTAAAGTTCAAGACATTAGTATTGTTTCAATCTTTGATGTTAGCCAGAAGTGCTGTTTGCACACCCGCAGTGTGCTCAGTAATGATTCCTTCTGCAATTTGTACATGGTTACATGTACTGGTAACGTATCTAAATACGATTGTAGATTCTTTTTTATAAGACCTGTTGCTCCTAATACTATTGGAACGGTCTGGGTATCTTTCTTCCACATTGCTCTCGTTTCTGCTTGCAAATCCTGATATTTTATGACTTTGTGTCTTACTGTACACAAGACACTTTAGTCACTGGATGTGGCAATTTCAATGATCAGTCCTAATTTTGTCTTCTTTTATGGACCACTATACATATATATTTATGTATATATATATATATATATATATATATATATATATATATATATATATATATATATATAAAATCTTCTACATAGGTTGTCTGATGATTCTCTAGTACTTTTTGATAACCCCAAACATTCCCAGTGGTAGTTGCTTCTAAATGCCCTATATTCTTTAATAAGATCTCTTAGATATCTGTAAGAGACACTGTACAAGTTCAAATATTTTAGTCTTTCATAATAACTTAAATTTTCACATCTATAGATATCTTTGGTATATTTCTGCTGTACTCTTTCCAGTTTACTCATGCTTGTTTTCTTATAGGGTTTCATATTGTTATTCCATACTCAAGTTTGGGCTTAATGTCACTAACAAACAATGACTTCATCATTTTTGATTTCCTAGACTTTATAAATCTTTTTATACAACCTATAGTTCTATAACTATCATTAACCAGTTGGTTGATATGATTAGAAAAACGCATAGCTGGATTTACCCATATACCCAGGTCCTTAAATGAGTCTACAGTTTCAATCACTGTGTGCTGTATTAAATATTTACCTTTCAATTTATGTCTCCCAAACCTCATATGCTTAGTTTTTGATGTATTTATTAGCATATTATTCTCCTATGCCCAAATGGTCAATTTAGTCAAGGCGTATTTTGCAGACATACCTTATCTGTAACACATGTAATCAGTTTACCCAGTTTCAGGTCGTCTGCATATAGACTATAGAACACCTCAGATGAAAATGTTAGGTCTGAAAGTTACAGTCTAAACAAGTAAGGGCCTAGGACAAAGCCCTGTGGGACACCCTGACTGTAACCAAGGATTTCACCTGTCCAGTTGCTCTATGATACTTTTCATGTCCTGTTTGTAAGCCATGCAGCTATCCATCAAGAGTATATCAATACCTAGTTGTACTAATTTATTGATCAGTGTTTTGTGTATGACCCTGTCAAAGGCTGAAGTTAAATATATATAAATTACATCACAGCACAATTTTTCATTCATAGCTGTTATTATATTGTTATAGAACATCATGTTACAGGTGGTAATAGATCTATTTTCAACATATGCATGCTGATATATGAATTCAAGTCCCAATCTATCCAATTCTGACAATAACTTATCCAATATTACCTTCTCCATTATTTTCCCCCAACATGAAAGTAGACTTAAGGGTATGTATGACTCTGGGTTTGTCCTATTCCCTTTCCCTTAAAGACAGGATTAATAAGTGCATGTCATCAATCTTGATGAATCTCCCCATATTTACATGACCTAGTGAATAACAGATATAATGGTACTGTAAGTTTTTGCTGAAGTGTTCTCAGGTCATTGTTACCAATTCTGTCTCCTCTCTGTACTTTGTTTGGATCCAGTTTGTGCAGTTCTTTTTCGGTATAATCTAATTTGATTCCAGTATCTGGGGTTACCTGAATGTCACTAGGAGAACTTATCACCCCTTTTGTGGAGCCAAACTATTTTGCATAAGATTTTGTAAATATATCTATAATCTGTTATGTCTGAGAATAAAATTTAGAACAGAACCCCAGCCCTACAATTACTCCAACCATATGCCAACACTTGGCAACTCTGATCCTCACAGAAAACACTCCTCCAAGTATCCAAAAGCAACAACAAAGCCAGGGATGCCCTCTACTCCCACGACATTTCTAAACTTTGGAACTCAACCCTCCCCACACATCCTAAATGCTACCAACCTACACCAATTCAAAACTCTGCTCAAAGACCAGCTCACTAACAACTGGCTCTGCTCCTGCACCAAGCCAGGCTAATACCACATAAGCCCACATCAAATTTCATCCCCTAAATTTTATAGTCTCCACGTATACCCCACTCCCACTTGTTAACAACTCCTATCAGCTACCTACAATAAGAGTATAATTTGATAATTCCTTTTCTTTTGTAAGGGTATACATATGTACACATATTAAAGTATACTCAAATGATCAACTAAAGATGGACCCCTGCCATCAAAAAAAAAAAAGATATATATACAACTTTGATATATTGTAATAACTTTCCCCTTTTCACTAAAGTGCCTATTGTATACTGTACTTTCTTTGTTGTCTCTAAATATTTCTGTTAAATTCTATTTAAAACCGACACTGTGCCTGTCAATGTTGTTTTATCAGAGCTTTTTTCCCCGGGCATCTGCTGAAAATGGACTCACACCCAGATGGACTGTCCCGGTCAATAAATGTAAAATAAATAAATAAATAAATAAATAAATAAATAAATAAATAAGTAAATAAAAATATGCCAAAGTTTATCAATTTGTATGTCTTTACTCCTTCCACATCTTATGTATCTATAAAAAGGTTTCCTATTATGCTCAATTGCTGTTGTTGTGTCTTTCAGCTTTTCCCGGTTAGGGGTCGCCACAGCGGAACTCCGGTCCGCTAATAATTGGCAGTAGATTTTTACATGTCGAGTTGCCAGCCCTGACGCACAACCTTCAGTGAAGGTACTCCCATTCACACTTGTCTCCACACAGAAGATGCTTTAGCTGAGAATCGAACCGGACAACGTCTTACTGTGAGACGACAACGCTACTGCAGCACCACCACCTCAGTTCAATATCATTATATAAATTTTCTTCAAATTTTTCTTGATCTTGTCTCACACTGTGTCCAGCTAGTTTATTTCAGTTTTCAAAGTTGTAGTTCAACCTCTCTTCCATTTAACAATTGGCTTAAACTCTGGTGTCATTCAAAGGGGATCCAATGTCTGTCTGCCTGGGATGACATGCTGGACAAGCCACGCAGCTGCTAAAGGACAGCTTGCACCCTGTCACCCTGGGATTCCGGATATTGGCAAAGGCTCTTGCCACCCCATAGTGCCTTTTTTAGGCAAGGCTCAAATTCTAAACCTACCACCCTAGAACACAAAAAGGAAAAAACTAAGGGTAATGCTGCTCA
The DNA here is from genome assembly GCF_019279795.1 of Protopterus annectens. Taxonomy (NCBI): domain Eukaryota; kingdom Metazoa; phylum Chordata; order Ceratodontiformes; family Protopteridae; genus Protopterus; species Protopterus annectens. Next base: position 1,805,178,753 of record NC_056737.1, on the reverse strand, counting down.
ATGCCAGAAGTCTAAATCTCAAATGCACAGACTGAGGCCCTTCTCAGTATGGAGAACATCGTCTGTGCAGTGACAGAAACCTGGTTCAAGGCAGCACTATCAGGTTTTACCTCTTATCATGCTCCGCCCAAAAAACGGACAATACCAAGAAAGGAGGGGTATCCATATTCATCAAAGACACCCACACCTCAAGACTGGTGCAGCGCCGCGATGCATCGGAGACCATCCAGGTGCAATTAACCATAGGCAAGACTGCTCTGCAAATTGTAGCATGTTACAGGCCACCCTCACAAACTCAGGAACTCACATGGCCTTCCTGAAAACACTAGAGGGATAAATGTATCACCAAACACCATCATACTAGGTGACTAATATAGACTGGGAACACTACTCAAGCCCAAACACCCTAGCCCAAAAGTTCCTGGAATTCATAAACTCAAATGCCATGGAACAACTAGTCACCATCCCCACAAGAGGAGAAAACATACTTGATCTCATCATCACGAACATGGGAGCACAATGTTCAACACCGAAGTATACCCTCACTGGTGAGATCAGATCACAAGGTCCTCATCCCACCCCCACCTGAAATAAAAAGACCACAGTAAAGAACTTCTGAAAGCTGACTTCACACTTCTAAAGACTAGTGTGGTCTCCTTTAAGGCCCCGACGGAAAACAGTACTCAAGCCGCTGAATCACTTACAAATGCCTTCTACCAGCACCTGCAGGACTGCATGGATAAGGCAATCCCAAGCAAAACAAAGACTCTTTGGACCCCAGCCATAAACAAACTCTACAACAAAGGAGGAAGCTACTACAAGATAGAGCAAAATCCTTAAAAGGTAAGACACCCTTGATCACTATAAGTAAAAACTAAGAGCTCTCATAAAATCATCCAAAGCAAATTTTGAGAGAAAAATAGCTAAAGACTCAAAAGACAATCATAAGGCCTAGAAACCTGGGAGGAAACTCCCAGATATGCTCAGAACTAGTTCAAAATGATGTGAAGATTACTGATCCTACAGACATTGCCAACATACTGGCTGACAGGTTCAGTGCAAACTCCCAAAAGGAGAGATATCTATACCAAGCGATTGCAGCCCCCAAACATCTCAAGTGAGAACTGCTCTCCAAAGCAAAAACACAGCATCCATCGGACGTGATGGTCTCCCTGGCTGTGTGCTCCACGAACTCAACGAGGAATTAAACCCACAGCTAGGACAGCTATTTAATCATAGTCTTACCTCTGGATAGCACTGCAACTGTGGTCCCACTCCACAAAGGCGTGCCTCACGACCCTGGAAATTTACCGCCCATTAGCAATTTGCAGACTCTGGATCCATCCCAGTTTGGCTTTGTCAAAGGCAGATCATGCCTTCTAAACTTGGTTGACTTTTAAACAGTCACCAAAGCCATTGATGATCTGGCGAAGGCCTTTGATACAATACCCATCATTGAAAACTCATCAGCTTAAATGTTAACCCATACATCACAAGATGGGTTGCAAACTGGCTGAGTGACAGAACCCACAGGGTCATGTCAGACTCAAAGCCTGTCACAAGTGTACCACAGGGCTCAGTCCTGGGGCTGACAAAGTTTGCAGATGACTGCAAACTAGAAAACACATCTGACACAGATATCCTTCAGAAGGGTCTCACAGAAACGGATAACTGGTGCGTTAAATGCCAAAAATGCATAGTCATACCCCGGGAAAAACAAGGTTACCCCTAGCTACCAAATAGGTGGCAATCCACTGAGTACAGAAGAAGTTATCAGGGACCTGGGGACCCAGGTTGATAGTAGTCTGTCATTCGACACCCATGTAGCTAAAGTAGTTAGGAAGACCTTCTACATTGCCCACCTTATCATGAAGGGATTCTCATCTAGATCAAGGGAGGTCATAGTCTCCCTATACTCATCACTCATCAGGCCAATGATTCGGAATGTATCTGACCTGACACTTGCAGCAGCTGGAGAGGCCACAAAAGTTCCTCACCAAAAGGATAAAGGGTCTCAAACATCTGTCCTATGCTGCCCGACTGAAAGAACTCCAGCTCTATTCAGTCCCACCGCTTGCTCAGAGGTGACCTTTGCCTAACATACAAGGCCATGTCAAACCCAGATTTGATGAATATGCTTCACCTCAAAAATCTAGATCTGGAGGGATAGATTCATCACCCAAAGACTCCCTATGCTGTGGAATAAAGGCCTTGTTCAAGAGAAATCTTGACCAATGGATGGGAGATCGCAGATATACCCCAGGGATTACCTCAGTGTCACTGCTCAACAGAGGCACAGCAAAATAATGGGTATAGTTCCCCATACTAAAGGGGTGGCGTAAGCCACAAAACTATGGGCTAGGCTTGTAAATGCCCTCGGGCAGATAGCCTAGTATGAACCTATGAACCTATGAACCTATGAACCTATTTCTTATATTTTTTTGTCTCTCACCTTAATCAGATATCTTGTTCTTATGGAAATATATCCCCCTGATGAAACAATTTCTCTTTCAAAACTTTACACATTCCATCTGCAGTTTTTCCACTGAACACCTCACTCGAGTTACTTTTATATAGTGACTGTTTTGCTTCCATACAACCTGTAATTAACCTTCTGTGCATTGGTTCTGTGCACTGGTTTAAATTTCAGTTTGGCAGAATTACCTAGCAACAAATTAACCTTTATAACCCCATGATCACTGCACATAAACGGTGGTAACGCTTGACTTGAAGTAACAGTAATTTCTTTAGGAACACAAACAAAGCCTAGTATGTTCTAACCCCTGGTAGGTTTTTTTGCAATCTGAAGCAATTGTTGTTCCTGAATAGACATTGTGAATAATTTCCTTACTAATGTTGTTGAATCAATATTATTCCAGTCTGTTTCTGGTACATTTAAATCCCCAGCTAATATTATTCTTCCCTCCTGTGTTTCATGCAAGAAATGACTTGAATTCTTCTAGGTCACCCGCTCTTGACTTTGGTGGTCTATATACTCCAACAACTGTTATATGTTCTAAGGTTGTCTTTATTGTCACAGTTACACAGTCTATAGTATTGGTGTTATCAGTGAACATGTAGTAATCACAAGTCTCATAACTGTCTTTAATCCCTATCATAACACCTCCACCTGATTTTTTGTTAGAACATCTGTTACAGTAAAAAAATTATACCCTGATATAACTGGTTTCCAGTCATTGTTCTTCAACTACATTTCACAAACAACAAAAACAACAACAACAATCTTGTGTGACCATAGCAAATTTTCCAGTAAAAAAAAACTTCATTGTTAACGCTCCTAGCAACATTTGATTCATCTCTAGTGGTTTTTAATGCTATCTGTGAACTGTTAAATTTTCGACCTGACAAAAATCCTGCCTAGTGTTTGTCAAATATTGCAAAATATCTGCTGCAAAAATTCTCTTCCCCAATCTTCACAAATACACGCCACCCTGTCTGAACACATATACCCCAAACTAAGCTTGGATGTTGTACACATTTCCATTTTTTAAAACAGGACATTTTTTTCCATGTAGGTATTTACCCAAAAAATCTTTTCATTTATAGTGACCTAACTATCTTTTCTATAGGTAATTTGTGAAAAATATGTCCTAACATCAGTACAAGCTATACTATCTAAGAGGGCTGTCAGTTCCCTACTAACAGTCAGAGGATCCTTGCGGATGACATCATTTATAGAGACATGAATAAAAATGGATCCGTACTTAATTACATAAATGCGTTCCAAGGCTTGTCTCACATCTGTCTTCTATTTTCACTTCTGACAAGCATAACGCTATTCAATGTTCATTATCTTCTCAGCAAATAGAAGTATCAGTTCCTGTAATAATTGAATCTCCAATTACAAGACTATCTTTGCCGACCAGCTCTGAAATATCTTCAGCTTCTAATACAGTAACATCTGCTCTATCAGTTGTTACGAAGGATAGATCTTCATCATGTCTTATTAATCCCACTGTTTTCATTGTGTATTAAATTGTCATGCAGCTGGCATTGTAAATCCACAGCTTGAGCCATGTAATCAACATCTGTCTTTCTCTTCTTTTTTCTTACAATAATGTTCTTCAATCCTTCCATGTTCAGTTTTGATTTCTTTCTTTTCAGCTGCCCGTTGCCTCTTTCTTCTACCTTCTCTTTTGGAAAAATTATGCCTTTTTCTATAGGCTGAAGGTTTTCTATAAAAAAAATAGTTGGGAGGGTGGCCTAATGGTTAAGGTGTTTGCCTTACAAACACAACGTACAGGGTTTGAGTCTCACAAGGGATAATTGGCTAGGCTTAAAATAGCTTGCAAAGGCAGTTAGCCTAGTATGAACCTATACATATTACCTATATTATCATTCCCTGTAACCTGTGTGTTACATAAAAAAGAAGTTTCCTTTTTAGTATGTATTCTCTTTACATTACAGACATTAATCCGTTTCTTTGTCTTCCTTGTTATTTGTTGTAAACGTCTTTCTTTCTTTGTCCTGTTTCCTTCTAAACAAACTGGATCCTCAGATTGCTGAATACTTGCATCCAGAATTTCAAAGTTGTCAGGGGCATCGCTTTGTTTTATAGGGGTTAAACAACCTTTGAGAGAATAGATGCATCATTTCACAGATGTGTTCTATTTGTTCTTTGCCTAACATTATTTATCTCACCAGTCTAGTCATTAATATACAAAACAGTTCCCCAAGCCATGCCAAATGCACAAGTGCAATCATCATCATTAAGTCTAGATTTACTTCTAACAGTCGTAAGCAAATCTCCCAACTTTTGACATGAGGAACACAGATCACCAGTGGTATCAGCTGAGATACTTGTGCATTAGCAAATTATCAATTGCATACTCATTTAAGGAATCCATATTCTGCTTCAAACGATTAAAACAGTGTAAAAGAAAAGAATAATCAAAATCAGAAATCACAGAATTCAAAGAGAACTTAAATCAACTTCTATTACAACAAATCACACAAGCAATACACAACTAAATACTAAAGTAAGTACAGTAAAGTTGTTCTAATCATACAAGTTCTGCAAGCCAGACAAAAGCTGTAATTCCTTTACATCACTCACTATCACTTGCAGTCACACTTCTTTCTAAGAGTAAAGATCAGTAAATCACAAACCAAGGTAGGATTGTTTAGATATGCTCAGGATTTTTTCTCTGCAGTCCATGTGAATTTATACCTGTCTCGGCCCCTTGGGGTGGCTAGAGCTTGCCTGTCTAAAACATATCCCTTTCTAACAACCAACAGTGAAAATAAAGGTAAAACAAAATATGAATCAAAGTAAACTCTGTTTAGAAACTATCCCTTCCTACCTACAAACAGTGAAAACAGTGATAATAAATAAAATATAAATTCAAATAAAACTTCTCTTACCAGTCAACTCCGCAGTAAATCACAAATCCAAGGTAAGATTGTTTAGCTCTGCTCAGGATTTCCTGTCTGCAGTCTGTGAATGTATACCTGTCTAGGACCCTTGGGGTGGCTAGAGCTTAATTGTCTAAAACATATCCCTTTCTAACAACCAACAGTGAAATTAAAGATAAAAGAACAAAATACGTATCAAAGTAAATCTTGTTAACAAGCTATCCCTTCCAACCTACAAACAATGAAAAAACAGTGATAACAAATAAAATATAAATTGAAATAAAACCTCTCTTACCTGTCAACTCCACAGTAAATCACAAACAAAGGTAGGCTTGTTTAGATATGCTCAAGATCTTCCTCTATGCAGTCTGTGTGAATTTATACCTCTCTAGGCTTCTTGGGGTGGCTAGAGCTTGCCTGTCTAAAACCTATCCCTTTCTAACAACCAACAGTGAAATTAAAGGTAAAACAACATATGAATCAAAGTAAATCCTGTTACGAAGCTATCCCTTCCTACCTACAAACAGTGATAAACAGAGAAAACAAATATAAATTCAAATAAAACTTTTCTTACCAGTCAACTCCACAGTAAATTACAAACCAAAGTAGGATTGTTTAGATCTGCTCAGGATTTTCCTCTCATCGGTCTGTCTGAATTTATACCTGTCTAGGCCCTTTTGGGTGGCTAGAGCTTGCCTGTCTAAAATCTATCCCTTTATAACAACCAACAGTGAAATTAAAGGTAGAACAACAAAAATATGAATCAAAGTAAATCTTGTTAACAAGCTATCCTTTCCTACCTACAAACAGTGAAAAACAGTGATAACAAATGCAATATAAATTGAAATAAAACTAGTCTTACCAGTCAACTCCACAGTAAATCACAAACCAAGGTAGGATTGTTTAAATATGCTCAAGATTTTCCTCTCTGCAGTCTGTGTGAATTTATACCTGTCTTGGCTTCTTGGGGTGGCTAGAGCTTGCCTGTCTAAAACCTATCCCTTTCTAACAACCAACAGTGAAATTAAAGGTAAAAGAACAAAATATGAATCAAAGTAAATCTTAACAAGCTATCCCTTCCTACTTACAAAGAGTGAAAAACAGTGATAACAAATAAAATATAAATTCAACTAAAACGTCTCTTACCAGTCACCTGCACAGTAAATCACAAACCAAGGCAGGATTGTTTAGATATGTATAGGTCCAAGCTGCACTTAAAATAGGGATAGGGAGGATGGAGAGCCTGTTCCAGAGAATGGGAATTCTCTGAGAAGCATATCTGTCTCTCCAACATGTCTTATTTATGTTGCAAGCAAAATTTAGGTCTTTTAATCTAATAGTTCTGATGCTATTTGTTTTGCGGATGTGCAAAATATTCATCAAAACAGGGTCTAGGGATGACCTGTTTGCCAGGCAAAGATCACCTCTCAGATGTCTGTAAGATACTGAGTAAAGAGATAGGGCTTTGAAGTGATCAGCGTAGGACATTGTGTTTACTCCCTGTATTCTTTTTGAAAGGAACCTTTATGGACATTCCAGTTGCTGCTTGTGTCGGGGCAGGTTCATGCAAAAGGGAGCATTATACTCTATGATGGGCCTGATGAAGGCCAAGTACAGTGGTATGATGATCTCTCTGGACCTAGATGCCATGCCCTTGCTTATAAGTTGAGCAACACAGAAGGTTTTTCCTTACTACCTTGGACACATGTTGGTCGAAGGCTAGGTTACCATCTACATGAATTTCCAGATCCCTAACCTGTGAATCAACTTTTAAAGATATTTCATTGTTGATGTACTTACCTGGGGTGACAGACTTCCCAAAAGGTAGTATAATGCATTTATTGGTATTGATTTTTAAGCCATGGCTTTGGAACCAAACATTTGTCTGTATTAGACCTTCCTAAAGGGTGTTTTTATCTTGGGGGGATTCAATCACTTCTCCCAGTTTGCAATCATATGCAAATCTGGTAAGCCAGAGGCCTTTGACATTGACTTTGACATCCAAGAAGTAGATGTCATAGATGAGTGGGCCTAGCACACAGCTCTGGGGGACTCCACTGGTGACTGGCCTCTTTATGAAGGTGTGATCACCATTTTAACCTCCTGTGTCCTATCAGTGAGCCAGCTAGCTATCCAGTGTGTTATAAAGGGGTTTATACCTAGTTTTGTTGACAATGCCTGACTGGGGTATTGTATCAAATGCCTTGGCCAGATCTGGGTAGGCAGTATGCACAGTTTTCCCCTCATCCGTTGCCTTAGTGAACTTTTCAAAGAAGTCCACCAGATTCAGTAAGCATGAACTTCATTTGACAAACCCAAACTCTGATGGATTCTGGGTCTTGTGGTCTCCTATGTCCTTGTGGATAGTTTAGGTTCATAGGTTCATAGGTTCATACTAGGCTATCTGCCCTAGGGCATTTATAAGCCTAGCCAGAGTGTGTTTGGCTTTCGCCACCCATTTTAAATGAATTTTGCTATGCCCTTTTTCGAGATTAGTATACTGTGCCTCTGTCTAACAGTGACACAGAAATGATACCCGGGGTAAACCTACTATCTCCCATCCACTCATCAAGATTCCTCTTGAAGAGAGTCAATGAGGGACTCTGCCTAACCTGGACTGGGATTTTATTCCAGAGTGAAGGGAGCCTCTGGGTTATGAATCCGTCCCTCCAGCATGTCCTATTTATTTCAGTGCTGAGGTTCAAGTCTCTCAAGCGTGTAGCTCAATGGGATTTGGATTTTTTCTGGGGTGCAGCATGTCCATTAATTCCGGGTTGGACATGGCTTTATACATCAGGCACAGATCGCCTCTGAGCAGGCAGTATGCCACTGAGTAGAGCTGGAGTTTCTTTAACCGGGCAGCATATGGCATCTGTTTGAGCCCTTTGATCCTCTTGGTGAGGTACTTTTGGGGTCTTTCCAGTTGCTGCAGGTGTCTGGTAAGGTACATCCCAAAAGGGGCATTGTACTCAATTATGGGCCTGATGAGGGATGAGTAAAGAGGCACAATGACCTCCCCTGATCTAGATGTGAATCCCTTCATGATTTGGTGGGCTATATAAAATGTTTTTCTAACCACTTTGGCCACGTGGTTGTCAAATGAGAGATTGCTATCAACTTGGGTCCCCAGGTCCCTAATTACTTCTTCCGTACTTAATGGATTACCACCTATGTGGTAATTTGTGGGCACTTTATTTTTTCCAAAGGGGATGACTATACACTTTTTGGAGTTTAGCTTGAGGCCATGGCTCTGGCACCAGTTGTCTTTTTCTATGAGGCCCTTTTGTAGGATGCTTGTGTCGGCTGGAGAGTCAATTATGACGCCCAGTTTGCAGTCATCTGTGAACTTCCATGATAATTCTTTCTATGGTTTTGGAAATAAGAGCAGTCAGATTAATGGGTCCATAGTTTACAGGATCTGTTGATGGTCCTCCCTTATAAAGGGGGATGACTGTCACAGTCCTTCATCCACATGGCACAAAGCCTCTTTTAAGACTATAGTTAATCAATAATTACAGGAGTCCTAATAAGTAGTATTCTAGACTATTCAGGAGGCATCCTGGGATGTTATCAGGGCCCAGTGAGGCAGAGTTCTTGGCTTTAGTGAGTGCAGCCAGTACATGCTCCCTAGTTAAAGTTGGTGGGGTTATGTTTTTGGGTATTTTCAGGAACTTTTCTAATAGCATTAATGATTTTTTTATACACATTTCCTTCAGTGCTACTATGACATGACATATACTTTATGGATTTTAAACAGACAGAACAAATCATGTATAGGATATGGTAACAGTCTGATGAGGAGTCAAAAAATTAACCAAATCTTGGAGACACTGTTAATACAAATGCTCACTTCTTTATGCCACTGTTGTTTATAGCAGAGTAACCAACTGATATAATTCTGCCAGTGTTCCCTGCTATTAAATAAAGGATACTTATGGGGTAGTGTATGCAGCTGTTTTAAAATGCCTTCATTTACTGTAACTTAAGACCTGTACCCTGGCATTCTAAGATTTTGTGGTGATAGGACAAATGGTACTTTGCCTTTTGGATGTCTGCTTGGCATTTTCACAAGTCTAAAAGCAGTACTGATGCATAATGTGTCAAAGGCCATGTGACATGGAATCAATGGGGTGGACACCCAGAGTCTGGATGCACAGATTCATAGTGGCAGGCATCTCTTTGAAGTGCAACCTTCTAAGTACAGCTAAGTTATAGAATAAGAGAATTCTACTGGATGAGGGGTTCATTTTTTTTCCAGATTTATTCTTATTCATTTACTTACTTATTTTTCTTGTCAACCAATATGGTCCAGCTAGGTGAATGCACCTTTTCAGAAGGGTCCTGGGGAGAAAAGCTCCACTTTGGCATTGCAGTAGCTAAATTTAAGTGTACAATACTGACGGTACAACACTATCATTCAATATATAGAAAACATCATATATACAAGATCTTTTTCTTCTTCTTTTGGCTGCTCCCGTTAGGGGTCACCACAGCGGATCATCTGTTTCCATTTTTTCTTGTCCTCTGCATCTTGCTCTGTCACACCAACCACCTGCATGTCCTTTCTCACCACATCCATAAACCTTATCTTAGGCCTTCCTCTTTTCTTGTTACCTGGCAGCTTCATCCTTAGCAACTTTTTCCCAATGTACTCTGCATCCCTTCTCAGCACATGTCCAAATCAACGTAATCTTGCCTCTCTGGCTTTGTCTCCAAACCTTCCAACCTGGGCTGACCCTCTAATATACTTATTCCTAATCCTGTCCACTCTTGTCACAACCAGTGCAAATTTTAACATCTTTAACTCTGCCACGTCCAGCTCTGACTCCTGCCTTTTTGTCAATGCCACTGTCTCCAACCCATATAACATAGCTGGTCTCACTACCCTCTTGTAAACCTTCCCTTTCACTCTTACTGGTACTCATCTGTCACAAATCACAATGGAAGCATAGAGGTACTTAGGAGAAATGGCAGTGGAATTTTTAACTAGATTGTTTAATGAAATTTTGGAAAGTCAGAGGATGCCTGAGGAGTGGAGAAAAAGTGTTTTGGTACCTATCTTTAAGAATAAGGGTGATGTGCAGAGCTGCAGTAACTATATTTTATTTGCAGTAAATTCAGATATGATTAAAACATTGTCACAGCACCTACTTTATATACCAAAAAAGCTTAATTGCTTAATGAATTAACTACTGCAATTGTTTAAAAAACTTGTCTACTTTGTTTAAAGCTATCCTACTACATCCTATTTATTTATTTATTTATTTATTTATTGATTTATTTATATACTAATATAGACACATATTTATATATTGTCAACATCCATCTCATTAGATTTCTATATAATAATATATATACATATATATATATATGATATAATGTTTTATATCATAGAAATCCCACATTTAGTTTATTTTATTTCATTATTTTTTTATTATTACACATTAGTGAACACCCCGATTAGCATCCTGTGCATGGCTAATGAAATGTGAATAACTAGATATATCTATATATTTATATATTATTATTATTATGACTTTTTAATATATTTACAGCCTTGTACATGAATTTATAGTTGCACTGAGACAATATTTTGTTAAACGCTATCTCATACAGTGTCAGTAGAACAAATACAATGATTTTAGGATAGCTTTAAACAAAGTAGACAAGTTTTTTAAACAATTGCAGTAATTAATTCATTAAGCAATTAAGCTTTTTTGGTATATAAAGTAGGTGCTGTGACAATGTTCATTGTCATTGGTTTTTTTGTTCTCTTTTTTGGACTATATTTTATTTGTTATCACTGTTTTTCACTGCAGTAACTACAGAGGGATAAAATTGATCAGTCACAGCTTGAAGTTATGGTAGATAGTAGTAGAAGCTAGGTTAAGAAGGGAGATGATGATTAGTGATCAGCAGTATGGTTTCATGCCAGGAAATAGCACTACAGATGCGATGTTTGCTCTGAGAGTGTTATTGGAGAAATACAGAGAAGGTCAGAAGGAGTTGCATTGTGTCTTTGTAGACTTGGAGAAAGCATATGACAGGGTGCCTAGAGAAGAGTTGTGGTATTGTATGAGGAAGTCGGGAGTGGCAGAGAAGTATGTAAGAGTGGTACAGGATATGTACAAGGGTAGTGTGACAGTGGTGAGGACTGCAGTGGGAGTGACAGATCCATTTAAGGTGGAGGTGGGATTACATCAATGATCAGCTCTGAGTCCTTTCTTATTTGCAGTGGTGATGGACAGGTTGACAGATGAGATCAGAAAGGAGGCCCCATGGACTATGATGTTTGCAGATGACATTGTGATCTGTAGTGAGAGTAGGAATCAGGTTGAGGAGACTCTGGAGAGGTGGAGATATGCTCTAGAGAGCAGAGGAATGAAGGTCAGCAGGGCTAAGACAGAATATATGTGTGTAAATGAGAGGGAGGGTAGAGGAATGGTGAGGATGCAGGGAGTAGAGTTGGTAAAGGTGGACGAGTTTAAGTACTTGGGATCAACAGTTCAGAGTAATGGTGAATGTGGAAGAGAGGTGAAGAAGAGAGTACAGGCAGGGTGGAATGGGTGGAGAAGAGTGTCAGGAGTGATTTGTGACAGACGGGTACCAGTAAGAGTGAAAGGGAAGGTCTACAAGACAGTAGTGAGACCAGCTATGTTATATGGGTTGGAGACAGTGGCATTGACAAAAAGGCAGGAGTCAGAGCTGGATGTGGCAGAGTTAAAGATGTTAAGATTTGCAATCGGTGTGACTAGGATGGATAGAATTAGGAATCAGTATATTAGAGGGTCAGCTCATGTTGGACAGTTTGGAGACAAAGCAAGAGAGACGAGATTGCATTGGTTTGGACAAATGCTGAGGAGGGATGATGGGTATATTGGGAAAAAGTTGCTAAGGATGGAGCTGCCAGGGAAGAGGAAAAGAGGAAGGCCTAAGATAAGGTTTATGGACGTGGTGAGAGAGGACATGCAGGCGGTTGGTGTGACAGAGCAAGATGCAGAGGATAGGAAGAAATGGAAAGAGACGATCTGCTGTGGTGACCCCTAATGGGAAAAGCCGAACGATGATGATGATGATGATGACCTGCTGCACATCTTTACTAGCTCGGTCCCTCTGTCAAGCCAATCAGTACAGGTCCTTTTCTCCCTCCTTAGTGTCCAACCTTTCATACAACTCTTCATATGCCTTATCCTTAGCCTTCACCACCTCTCTCTTTGCCATGCACCTCATCTCATTATACTCCTGTCTACTTTCTTCATCTCTCTGACAATCCCACTTCTTCTTCACCAACCTCTTTCTCTACATACTCTCCTGTACTTCCTCATTCCATCATCAGGTCTCCTTGTCCTCCTTCCTCTTTCCAGATGTCACACCAAACACCTTTCTAGCCATCTCCCTTACTAGCTCTGCTGTAGTTACCCAGCTATTCGAAACTCTTCACTGCCACCCAGTGCCTGTCTTAACTCATCCCTGAACTCCACCTCACAATTACCCTTTTTTCAATTTCCACCATTTGATCCTTGGTGCTGCCCTCACACTCCTCCTCCTGTTCTTGATCACCAGTGTCATCCTACAAACCACCATCCTATGCTGCCTAACTACACTTTCCCCTGCCACCACTTTACAGTCTCCAATCTCTTTCAGACTTGTCCTTCTATATAAGATATAATCCACCTGTGTGCATCTCCCTCCACTCTCGTATGTCACCCTATGCTCCTTCCTCTTGTTAAAACAACAAAACATGCAAAATCCACTACCATCTGACCTTCTGCATTCCTTTGCTTAACACCATACCTACCCATCACTTCCTCATCCCCTCTGTTCCCTTCACCAACATGCCCATTGAAATCTAAGATACATAATGTAAATATAAAAATACAAACCATATATGTATAATATAAATGTGAAAGGTTACTTCTATATATGAGGGATGATCGATATAGAGCTGAAGGAGGGTGAAGCATAGAGTGAGAGATTCGAAGGTTAAAATTTGCAGATATGAAATTAAAAGGGAGCTGGCAAAGTAATTGGGGTATTGGGAATGAAGCATCAGGAGAAGGAAGAGGTTATATCCAATGGGCAAATGTAAATGAAGATACTAATAAAAGTATAGGTGAAAAGAAATGGTTTTCTTAAAGTCAAGTTGATGTTTGACACGATGTCAGTTTCAGATTGAAGTTTCATATATATATTTTATTTATATCTACGTTTGTCTGAAAAAAGCGTGAAGTTAGTTTCAGTAGTAATGTCTGGTGGGAGGGAGTAGCAGAGTTTTGAAGCATATACTGTATATAGCAAACCATCTTGCAATGTTTCATGAAAGATTTCTAAGTTACAGGCTAGGTTTCATTAATTTTTGTAACATGTCTATCACTAACCATGCAGCCCATCTCCTTACCAGTAGCCTCTGAAGGCTGGTGCCAAAATATGATGGACAAAGTGGAATGTGCTTCCCTGAGTATGACACACCCTAACACTTGGTGAACATTCTCTTCAGAAGGTTATATGGAGCATGTCTAAAGGTACTGCTAGGCGCGACAGCATCTCATGTAAAATCCTTCATTACAGCAGTATGATACTCACTGATGTCATTTCTCTCTAGTAATGCTACTGACAACAATCTAGGGCATACACTGGGCTTTGAAGATGTATTTCAGTCCTGGAGAAGTATTTAGAATTGTCCACACTAATGTGAGAATGCTAGCCATTCTAAAACTGGTAAAAAGAGTATAGATGTATCATTTCTTGTTTCTGGAAAAATAAATTGTAAATGTGGTAACAATTCTAACCTTATCCATGAATTATAAGTGTTGTGAAAATGAGAGTTGTTGTGTCCTTTTTGACAGACTACTGACCAACATTTTTACCAACATCAAGTTTTGATGCTTTCTTTGAGAAACCAGTTAAGAGTTTCCTTCATGAAATGAGAAGCTTGCCCATTTTGCAGTTATTAATGCAGTGCAGTGCAGCAGAGGGTCAGTACAAGTTTTGTTGTTGGATGGAGTCATTCTGCAGTTGTTAATGCAGTGCAGTGCAGCAGTGGTTCAGTACATGTTTTGTTGCTGCATGAAGTTCTGCAGTTGTTAATGCAGTGGAGTGCAACAGAGGTTTAGTGCATGTTTTGTTGTTGCATGGAGCCGTTCTGCAGTTGCTAATGCAGTGCAGTGCAGCAGAGGTTCAGTACATGTTTTGTTGCTGCATGAAGTCATTCTGCAGTTGTTAATGCTGTGCATGCAGCAGAGGTTCAGTACATGTTTTGTTGCTGCATGAAGTTGTTCTGCAGTTGTTAATGCAGTGGAGTGTAGCAGAGCTTTAGTACATGTTTTGTTGTTGCATGGAGTCATTCTGCAATTGCTAATGCAGTGCAGTGCAGCAGAGGTTCAGTACATGTTTTGTTGCTGCATGAAGTCATTCTGCAGTTGTTAATGCTGTGCATGCAGCAGAGGTTCAGTACATGTTTTGTTGCTGCATGAAGTCATTCTGCAGTTGTTAATGCTGTGCATGCAGCAGAGGTTCAGTACATGTTTTGTTGCTGCATTAAGTCATTCTGCAGTTGTTAATGCTGTGCATGCAGCAGAAGTTCAGTACATGTTTTGTTGCTCATGAAATCCAATGCCAATAAGTAGTCCATTGAGTCTGGAAATCATTTGGCTATTCAAATGATTCCAGTGCATTTCTCAAATAGTTTTTGTTTAATATACCTTAGAGTAACATTTTCATGTTTGATTTATGAAAATAATAAGAATTTAAACAATGTAGCAAAAGTGAAAACATCTGTCAAAATGTACATCCAGCAAAAAGTATTATCACAGTAAAACAGTCTTTCAGAAATTAAAAAAAAAATTGTATCAAGTAAAAAATGTACATTTTTCGTAAAAACGTGTGCATATAGCATTGAAGGTAAAGCAAGGTCTCTTTAAACAAGCCCTTTGTATTTTATTACTGTCACCTCTATAGTCTAGCATATCCTTATAATTTTGTTAGAATTTACAGATATTGTAGCTCAGAGTATTTAAGCTTGTTGTAAAACCATCACAGTGATCATGCTCTGACTCATACAAGACATCCGTTACAATCCTGACCCTGTTTAATCTTGTACCAAATAATTTCTTCTTATACACTTTAGTTCCATTAGATCTGTCCCATGTGTTCATAAATCTGATTAGATGTTTACCCAATCAGCTTTGCTCTCAGGCTGAGTCAGGCCTTTCCACTCATTTTGTAAGGAAGTGCATTCTTATGTTTCCCATGAGATTAGTTGCCTCCAGATTTACTTAGTTTTTTTTTTCTTTTAAAACATCTGCTTTTATTAACAGTTCTCATCTTTATATCCTTGAACTAACTAAAGTGTGTGTGTCTTTTTTCTCCTTTTTGTTTATCTTCCACTTTTACAACCCCTGTTTCTTTTCTGTTAGGACATTTATTGCCTCAATTCTCACATTTCAGGAGCTGTAATTTGGAATGTCAATTCCATGCGTCTGTCCTACAATGTTTAGCATCTTAGTAGTGAAGCTTGCATTACTGTTTGAATTTATTTATGATATTATTTTAATGTTAAGTTAATTAATCTGACCGTTTTTCTTGATCCATGCAAGTGATTGTAAACAAGATCAGATTTATAACCTTAAGTGGGCCCAGAGAACATTACTGTATCTCTAGAAAATCCAAATACCATCTTATAACTACTAGGGTCATTCTCTTGCTTGACTGTTCGACATTTAAACAAATTCACTGCTTGTACTTACACATATATTGTAAGACAGGCAGAGAAATTATTCCCTACACTCCTCTATAGAAATTGATATCTGTCACTCAATGTCCCATTTCATCAAGGCAAAAGTGAAAAGGCTTTTCAAAACTTGCACCTGCAGCATGGAACTCACTACCTCACGATATCAAAAAAGCAGTTATTAAGTACATTAAAAAAGGGGCCACTTTATTTATTTTTTGTTGACCAGGTTAGTAACCTCTTTTTAAGGGAGACCCAATGTGGTAGTAGTTATACTATTAGGGAAAATGTGGCCAGAACAAGTAGATGTGACCTCAGTTTAATATCTCATTAACAACGCACTCAGGAGTTTAACACTCCCATTATGTTGCAATGCAGTATCAATACTGTCTTCTAGAAGTGTGGGAATAGAGCCCACAGTCTTCTGCAGTGCAGGTGAGTGTGCTACCTGTTGCACTACTGACACTACAGGCATAGCAACACCAATATTTTGAAAATGGTGAAATCAGGTCTATAGCAACTAGTTGATATTTGTCCAACTAAATACTATTTTATTTCTAAACTGCATTAGTACAATTGTTTGCCACATGCTGTAAATACGTAAATACTGATTTTTTTTCTTTATTTAATCCCTCCCATAGCTCTTGTTTCTCTAAATCTGTATGCTGCTATATGTAATTTATCATAGTGTATTAATTGCCATCAGTATTTGTACATTCTGCATGTCACCCATTGTTGTTTTTTAAAAGAACTTTCATATATGTGAACTATATAAATAATATGCTCATACTGTAGCGTCATCTATAGTGATCTTCCATAAGTCGGACCACTGTAGTTCAGCAAATGAACTATCACGCTCTTTGAATTGTACAAACAATAAAGAATTGTAAATATTTTCTAAACATTTGAAAGCCTAATTGGCCCATATTGTAGCTGAAAATGGTCTGTTGACCAGTCAACCTACCCAGTCAACACAGTTAAATAAATAAATGCATGCATACATGCATACATGCATACATACACGTACCCTCAGCCTGAAATTAAAATGTTATTTCATTACAGTTTTGCTGTCACCTTGGCGTGTCCCTTGCAGGCAAAAAAATGAATACATAAATAAATAAAAAAAGAAGAGTAGAGCAGGAGATTTATGATCATGAGTATTTCAAAATTAATTTAAATTCAAAAAATGTGCTGAACTTATGGTTTGGAATGGAAATTAGTGTATGCATGTAAGCTGTAGTAGATTCTAACTAGTTTTCAGTGTAAATGGTATATTACTAAGCAATAATGCCCAAAAGTATAGGCAATATAGTGAAAATATAGACTGTCCATGCATTTTGTGAGGTTTGACATCACAGGTGGAAGGCCTTTTCATCATTGGAAGGTCCATTATTTCCTTATAATGCAAACCATGTTGGACTGTTCTTAACACACTACCTGTATTTTTGTTGACTTTTTATTGTATGTTTTTCTTTGTTTCTTATTCCTTATTTACAAAAAAAGTGTCACTTTTCTTATTTCTTTATAGTGTAGTATTTGATGGTGTACTTTTAGTAGTGGCTAGAAAACAGTGAATGAAAATATTGCATCTGACTGCAAATTTGCATGACTGTGTGTCAGTGTGTCTACAATCTGTGTGCGTGTGTGTGTGTGTGTGTGTGTGTGTGTGTGTGTGTGTGTGTGTGTGTGTGTCCACAGCATTTGGCAACATTTGACACTGTAGTACTTCTTTGACTGGTGTGGAGTTGTGATATTCTGCTTTTTAACAACACAATGCTATTCTGTGGTAATAAGGACTATTCTGAAAAACTCAAACTGCCCTTCTCCATCTGGAGCTGTAACATGGTGGGAGGTTCTGAATGGAGCTATGACCTGTTGCATTGATCTTTATAGTGATGGAAGAGTTATGCACCTAAAAAAAAGGCAGCAACTGTGCATATTACATGGCAACACTGAACATTGAAATTACTTGCTAATCATAAATCTGTCAAACATAAGATGCAGAATATGGTCTAATTCTTAATTAACTTGCACTATAGTACTTTTTTGCAGTGGTTTACAGCTGTTACTATCTGATTTGCATTTTATCAGACAAAACATGCATTTGAGCAACACAACACTATTTTGTGCTAATATGCACTATCTGGAAATACCAGAGCTGCAGCTCTTTCTATGTGTTTAACTGGAGCTGTGGACATTTTGCGCTGCAGTTTATACAGTAGAGTTGTAACAGATATAAAAAAGCAGGTTGTATTTACACGTTACCTGACAATGCGGCAACTGTGAGTTAATCACTTTTGCAGCACGTGCAAGATCCATCTTGTGGCTATATCTCAGATACTAGTTAGTGTTGACATCAACATTACTAGAGCAGCGTAATTCTGTTCCAGGAACAATCCATGTTGTCTGGTCTATTATTAAACAGGCTTTATGCATTCTTCTCAGCCTATTTTCACTCTGTGGCCACTCAGGTTTCAGCATTTATGAAGGGAATTCGCAAAGTTGTATGCAATCCTTTCCTTAAATATTTATTTATTTATTTTATTTCAAATTTGTTAACAAGGGTAGAACACTGATCCCACTGGTCCCATTTCAGTCTCAGCCTGGGGAAAACACAATAGTTATATGACAGTATATACAGAATGAATGACAAAATGCAGTATATACATATAGCACTAGTTATATACAAAACGAATATCACAGTTAGTCTGAGGGAATAAAGGCACTAGATAAATGATATTATATGCAGAGTGAGTGAGTGAAAAAACACAGTATATACATGCCTTATATACAGAGTGACATGGTAAAGATTCACAATCAAAAATAGAGTCAGAGCAAGGTATGTAGATTGAAGAAGGGAAAAGAAGATGTTAAGCTATATGACCAGAGAGACAGCAGTTGCATTTTCCTAGAGTCTTGAAATGTGCGCTTATTTGTGAATGGAAAATGGGATTAGAGGAATTATATTTAAGAAAAGAAGGGAGAGATTCCCATGGTTTGGGGTCAAGGACTGAGAAAGCATAGTCAGGGCAGTGAAACCTAGTTTGGGGGGTTTGGAGGCGAGGATATGAGTGGTTAAACATCTAAGGTTGTATGTTAGTGCACTTCTGAATTGTCATATTATTACACATTATAAATACGATGAACATTTATTTGATTTCTAAACAAGTAGTTTTAGAAGCCTTTTAAGTGAAAGAAAACTGCATTTTCACATCATTCCATTATGTTTCCTCTGAAATGAGATTAAATATTTTTATCTATTTTGAGATGTCTTCCATGGTTAGAACATAATATCTGATTAACTTGTTTGAATATACATGATTTGTATGAGCAGGGTACAAGATCTTAACAACTGAATAAGTTTACCACTTTTCTGATTTCCAAAGAGTAGCCCAGAGGGTGGTACCAAACATGTGACTTCACTGTGGATGTGGCCAGTGTTGTACTGCAATAACTTTGGAAGAAATAAACAAAAATTAACCTGGGACTCTGAGACCCAATAAACCAAAGTGTTCTAGATGTTCTGTGTTACATGTTACAGCTCCTTTCTGATCTTTTGATGTATGCGATATACTTCTCTTCAGTGGACTTCTGAGGAATATTTCATTTTATGGTCTTATTTTAGATTAACCAATGTACAGGTACTTCTTTTTTGTTTTGTGATTCAGAGCTTATATAACATACAGCAATGCTAACATTCAAGACTGCCCTGATGTTAAATTACCTGACTACAGAAGAAACATTAATTGACATAATATAGTGATTCAAAACCTTTTATTTTCATTCATTCATTTGCTAAACAGGTGGGGGGATTGACTCAAGTATCATTTTCAGTCTAGTTAGATATATTTAAATAAAAAAAAAGTTTAAGTGTTCCAGCTGGACAAGAAACTAAAAACTACTGGTGTTATCACTTAACAGTTACACTAATGACAGTTCCAAGAAAAATAAAGGTAAAATGTCATCAATAGAAATGTAGCTTGTTGAAATCACTATTACCTTGAAGTGCTCCGGCTACAGAAAAATTAATCTACTGTGCTAATATATCTGCACTACAAGTTACTACTCCTCACAAGTCTCACAGTCATATAGTATTTAGTTTTTAGAAGGATCTGCTTATTCTGCATCAGAGAGCATCTTGTTAAACCTGTCAAGACAATGGCATTTCAAATGTCCTAACTGAGGCTTGTCTACTCATCATTTTTTTACAAATACCTTTATTGAATTAACACTCATGACACAGGCAAATTTACAGTCATATAAAAGTAATCAAACTATATTAACATAACAAACATTGTACTTCACATATATTGCTATATATCATGTAACCTAAGTGACATTACATAAATTATTAAATTCCTGACTTCTTTTAAACAAGACACATCTTTATTAAACCATCAATTACTACATAGGTAATCATACATTTAAATAAATGAAAACGAACCACACTGATACAATCCTAGTTGCAAGCATATTACATCACAAACCATACTGACACACTCCCAGTTGCAAACGTTATACATCACCTATAATCTACCCAATCTTTCTCACTCAAACATTACATAGCTCATTTAAGTCCTGCTGCCTTTCAGTCCATTCATCATTGTGCTTGTACAGGTTCTATACCTGGTAAACCACCTACACCTCTTAGATCTATGCTTATAGTTAGATACTTAAGATCTAATTTGTCATAGCAGTAAACACATCTACATAAAATGTGTATAGAATATATAAAGTTAATGCATATGCATTCAAGAATTTTTATTTGTTTAGTCACTCACAGAGCAGAACCAGTCCCCCAACATTTATATATATATATATATATATATATATATATATATATATATATATATATATATATATAAACAGAACCATATTATAACACAAGAAATGATACCACTCCCCCCAAAAGTGACTCACACAAGAAATAGGTTCATAGGTTCATACGTAGGTACTAGGCTATCTGCCCGAAGGCATTTATAAGCCTAGCCAGAATGTGTTGGCTTTCGCCGCCCCCTTAGATTAGTTCCCAGTGCCTCTGTCCAGCAGAGCCACTGAAGTGATCCCCGGGGTAAACTTTCTGTTTCCCATCCACTTGTCAATGTTTCTCTTGAAGAGTGTTAGCGAGCAGCTCTGCCTAATGTAGATTGGAATCTTGTTCCAAAGCATGGGAAGTCTCTGTGACAGGAATCTATCCCTCCAGCACGTCCTATTTATTGTTGTGGTGAGGTTTAGATCCTTAGAGCATGTGGCTCGTGGGGATAAGCTTTTCTTTAGGTGGAGCATGTCGATCAGTTCTGGGTTGGACATGGCCTTGTATGTCAGGCAGAGATCACCTCTGAGTAGGTGGTATGCAACCGAGTACAGCTGGAGTTTCTTCAGTCTAGCTGCATAGGGCATCTGTTTGAGGCCAGTGATCCTCTTGGTGAGGTACTTCTGTGGTCTTCCCAGCTGTTGCAGGTGTCTTGTAAGATACATCCCAAATGGGGTGTTGTACTCTATGATGGGTCTGATGAGCGATGAGTAGAGGGGCACAATGACTTCTTTTGATCTGGATATGAACCCTTTTGTGATAAGGTGTGCCACGTAGAAGGATTTTCTAACCACTTTGGCAATGTGATTATCAAAGGAGAGTTTACTATCTACTTGGGTCCCCAGATCCCTTATTACATCTTCCGTATTTAGGGGAATGCCACCTATGTGGTAGTTTGTGGGTACTTTTTTTTCCCCAAAGGGAATAACTATGCACTTTTGGGCATTTAGCTTGAGGCCATGATTTTGACACCAGGTGTCAGTCTCAGTGAGACCCTTTTAGAGGATGTCTGTGTCAGCTGGAGAGTCAATTATAGCCCCTAGTTTGCAGTCGTCTGCGAACTTGGTCAGCTTTAGTCCTCCTGTGCTTGCCTGTACCTCTGAGAAGTATATGCCGAACAGGAGGGGTCCTAGGACTGAGTCCTGGGGAATGCCACTTGTAACCGGTTTAGAGTCAGCCCTAGCTCCCGCAACTCTTACCATGTGGGTTCTGTCCATGAGCCAGTTGGCAACCCATCTTGTGACGTAGGAGTTTATGTTCAGGCTGGTGAGCTTGTCTATAATACCAGAATGGGGAATGGTGTCAAAGGCCTTTGCGAGGTCTAGGTAGGCTGTGTGTACCACCTTTCTCTCATCTATAGCCTTGGTAACTGTCTCAAAGAAGTCCACCAGGTTTAGGAGGCATGATCTGCCCTTATAACTCCAATAACTCCAATCTTCTCATAAATCATATTTCAGTTCAACAATCTGGGGAATTTTTAGTTAATCTGTCTAAACATATACCTCTACAGACAATCAAATGTTAAGTCTAACAATTTTTGTAGTGTTAAATGTCATGTGAAGTTGAATATACTATGAAAAAGTATTAATATACAGTATGACATTAAATGTACAACTACCGGTAGAAACAGTTTTGACTAAAACACAAGTCACAGATAATTAGATCATGAGACACAATGTAGGATAGATACCATAATTAGGAATATGTCACACACTGAAAACAAAGTACCCTGAATATACATCTGTGTTTAGAATGACATTAAAGAACTTTCTCCAAATCTGACAGGCATCATACATGAAACACTACAACTGGATAAACTGTAATACACAGGAAAAAGTTTTAGGACTTAAAACTATAGTTTGTATTTATGGTAAGCAATAGAGGGCTGTTACATAAAACTTACAGATTGGAATTCAACACTTTTTATGTGCATAGTTATCCAAGTCAGCACTCCTGCCATTATCAGCTCTACCCTACAGCAGTTTCCGGAATGGGGTCCAGATGAAGAGATGATAAACTCAGCAAGCAAAGGAGACTAGTACTGTTGGAAATGAATTCATCCTCAGGTCTTGGTGAGTACCTTCACAAGGTGGACCCTGTTTTTACTAACCTGACCAAGATGGCACTGATATATAGACTGTATTTTATATAGCATATATCATGGATGGATGTAAGTTAAAAAGTAAAAAAGACAGCTGGGTACACAAGAACCTGGACAAAAAAATACCCAATCCTGAAGGATGCACTGGTGCCAGGAATGGAAAAAATGACAGTGTAGAATCCTCAAGACATGGAAACACTCCCACAATGGGATTAGGCCAGGCCCAGGGGGAGGATGGTCCCCTGTTTTAGAAGGAAATAGTAGTCCACAAAAACCACAACAACTGATTTGCTAAGAAAGAGCCATAAAGACTATAAAGTGGACTACTGAGGATAAAACATAATATGTATTATTACTATTATTCAAGAAGCCCAGAATTTCTGGATAGAAGATATTCAAAAAAGTTTAAGAGAGAAATTAGAGAAAAGAAAAATACTTGCACAGGAAAAACTGTCAAAATCTTCAAATGCAAATTTATGTTCATTAATACAACAGATTCAAGAAAAACATTACATAGACCAAGAAACCTTGGGCCATTTGGAAAAAGAAGTAAACGAGGAAGTGCAAAAATATAAAGAACAAAACCTAGAGATTACAGACAGGTATAAAAAGGAAACATTGACATGAGAAAGAAAGAGAGATCTGACATGGTGGAAAATGTTACAATACAAAAAATAAGATCACAAAGGGGGGACATAGAACAGAAAATTAGTAAAGCAGAAGATAAACAAATAGAAGAGGAAGTTATGGAATACATGTGAAGTGAAGTGAAGGATTTAGTGTAGAAAGTCTAACACAGGTTACATCACAGCAAGATGGAACAATGAGTCCCCAGAGTAAAAAGAAACAGGCAGAGTGGAGACATTTTAAGAAGAAATATGGGCATGGGAAAGAAAATGAGATTTAATATGGTGCAATATTTATGCAAAGGAGAAAGTAAAACTTTGTCAATACAAAAAAGCAGCACCAAAAATATATGAAGTGAAATACAGGTAAAGGTATCCAAATATGGAAAATTATACATACAGAAAATAAGAAAACAAAGGGGAAGCAGAAAAGAGGATAAGTAATGGAGTAAAGAAATAGAAACTGAAATTATGGATTACCTGCAAAGTGAAGGATTTAATGTAGAAAATCCAACACTGGTAATGTCACAGCATGATGGAACAGTGAGAACCCAAATTAAGGAGAAACCAGTGGAATGGGAAGCATCTGATCAGTTGCCACATGAAGGTACTCTGGAGCCTTCAGTAGGAAACCAATACAAATTTTCAGTTAGAATTGCACAGCAAGGGAAGGAAAAAGAAACGGTGGCAACTCTGATGAAGTCAATGTTTTGGAGTGATAGGCCAATGATTTCCCATATGAATGTACAACGGATGATGCAGGATGCAGCTGAAGAGAATATGTCACAGGAAGATGTTCTAAAACGTTTTGTAGAGTGTCTGTGGGGAATGGCGAATAAAGAATATGTCTCAGTTTAGAAGAAAATGATCTAAGGGAAGAGTTTCTTGATTTAATAGAGATAGATAGACATATTAAGATTGATGAAAGAAATAGATTACAGAAAGTCAATAAGACCCAGAATGTTAGAACTCTGATAAAACAGATGACAACAATAATCGGGTCTATATTAGATCAGCGAACGTAAAAAAAGCAAACACTGATTCATCGAACGTATGTAAGCGAAAGCTTACACTATCGAAGCAACAGAAACCCACATTTTTTCCTAGGGAAAGAATTTGGTTGTCCGTTTCTGTTGCTTCGGTATTTTCAGTGCTGTGGTGGAAAGTTACGGGTCGGGTTCAGGTAAGTATGCGATTGTGTGGATGTGAGTGTTAGGACGGGTTAGGTGAGTTAGGGTTAGGATGCGGGTTTTGTATGTGTGCGATTGTGTGGACATGAGGATTAGGGCGGGTTAGGTGAGTTAGGATTAGGGAGTTGGTGAGGTGAGTGTGCGATAGTGACGGACCTTAAGGTTAGGGTTTGGGTAAAGGTAAGTGGGTAGTTAGTGGTATGTGTATAGTTTAGTGTAGGGTTAGGTGTCAGAGTTCAGGTGTATGTGTGTGGATTGTTTGTTTGGTGTGCTTGTGTTGTGTGTATGTGTTTTGGATCAGCAATTTTTTTCCTTAGGAAAGAAAATCGCTGTTCCGACATTTCGAGATTGTAAGCTTTTGCTTACATAAGTTCGGTCAATCAGCGTTCGCTTTTTTAAGCATTCACTGATCTAATATAGACCCCAATAATCATAAGTATTAACATAAATTCATATGATATAACAGAAGTAAATTGGGTATATTACTGTGCAGCTAAATTAATAACAGATAAAGTCTTACCAACAAAATACTGTGCAATAAAGGAAAGGAAGAGAAGAAATCAAATGCCATCATGAAAGTATGGATTTATAAAAATATGAAGCAATTAAGACAAGAAGTGTCACTGTTAGAAGAGTACAGAAGAGGGAATAGATCAACAAAAGTACTTAGAAAGATAGATGTGATAAAAGCAATGTGCAGTATTAGAACAGACCAGGATTTATCATACACTATTGCAAATAATAAACTAAAGATATCAGTTCAGGCAGAAAAACTTAGAAAATATGAGATAAATATAAAGGAAAAAAATTCAAAATATGCAATTTGTTGATGAGCCAAAAAGTTTTGCAGAGAACTGGAAAACAAAGCAAAAGGAATAGAAACACCTACAAAAAAAAGAATAAATAGACATATTTTGGAGAAATATCTATGAAGACCCTGTGTGACATAACAAAGATGCTGAGTGATCGAAGAAGTAAAAAAACAGTAAGAAGTTCAAATGTACAGGATATGATATGGGATAAAATAAGATGGTATTTACTGATCTACCTAGATTCAATAAGTGGCAACACAATTGGTACAAAGTGAGATTTATAAATGTGAAGTATATATGGAAATTTATGAGATTTATTTCTATTGAATTTTATATATATTATCCTGTTTATTCTTTTTAAATATATAATTATTTATACAACACATTATTTTATTTTTTACCTATATTTATATGTGTTTTAATGGACTAGGCTTGTGGTGAGTGGATTTTGAACATCAGTTTCACTTTATTTATTCAGCATGGTTTACTGTCACTAGACATGCACTGATTCTCATGACCTCATACCATGGATTCCAGGGTAGATTTTATGTGCTGGTTGTTTAATACATATCCATTACATTTCATGCACCTCATATTACAGTTCTGACAAATTGGACATATTTGCCTTTTACATTTTGTGTAAAGTACCCCCACTAATAGGTGTTTTTTTAATAGAATTTACAGATACAGGATTTTTAACCAATAATTTGAAAGTTTCTTTCATTGGATATAATTTCAGTTATGTAGTTAAGTGGTGCTGCGGTAGCGTTGTCGCCTCACAGTAAGACGCTGCCCTGTTCGATTCTCAGCTAAAGCGTCTTCTGTGTGGAGACATGTGTGAATGAGCATACCTTTGTTGAAGGTTGTGCATCAGAGCTGGCAACTCGGTATGTAAAAATCTAATGCCAATCATTAGCGGGCCGGAGTTCCGCTGTGGCGACCCCTAACCAGGAAAAGCCGAAAGACACAACAACAAGTTAAGTATGTAATGATGTAATGATTTCAATATGGGTATATATACCCGGCCCTTCATTTCACTTTTCATTTATGTTCTGAAGAATTCCCTTTTCAGTGGGGATGAAAAAAGCTGTATTTATTATTTTTAAAGTGCTTAACAATTTTTCTGTTTGGATTTAATAAATCAGTTTTAACATTATTTAGAGTGGTTCTGTGTTTTTTTGGCTTTTTTCTAGGTTGATGGTCACTGCTATCCTAGGGCCAGTTTTTTACTTAGAAAAAGACAAATGCAGATTTCTATAAAACAGAACTGGAAACAGTCGCACACCTTGTTGCTGGGTGTGATACATTAATGGCAGAGAGAGATAATGTTGAATCATATATGCTGTTCCACCCATATAGAACTAGCAAACAGCTCTACATGCGTATGAAGAGACAGAATGTGGTCAACATTTAGATCCCAATATTTGTAAGACTTAATCTGGTTTATGGGAGTAGTACAAAGTTGAGAGATAAATAGTGAAAATAAGAAAATGAGTCTTTGACTAAAAATGAATAACATGTATTATACCATGATTCCCCCCAAAACGTGCATGCTGATTGGCCAGCGTGCCCGTTGTAAATCGAGTTATACTAATGGAAAAAGGTCCGGTCGCCCGGACTTTTTTCCATTAGTATAACTCGTTTTTTTAAAACACTGTCTCGCTATGTTAAATGGGTTTAACATAGCGAGACAGCTTTAAAATAAGTAACGGAGATCTCCGTTGCTTATTTTAAAGCTGTCTTGCTATGTTAAACCCATTTAACATAGCGAGACAGTGTTTTAAAAAAAGCAACGGAGAAAGCAAGATCTCCATTGCTTTTTTTAGTGTTTCGCTATGTTAAATGAGTTTAACATAGCGAGACAGTTTTAAAATAAGCAACGGAGATGTCCGTTGCTTATTTTAAAACTGTCTCGCTATGTTAAACTCATTTAACATAGCGAAACACTAAAAAAAAAGCAACGGAGATCTTGCTTTCTCCGTTGCTTTTGCCCACAGCTCTGATGTACTGCGCAGGCGCGCAGTACATCAGAACTGCCACGGATGCCAGACATCTGCGGAAGGGCAGTAAACAGGCATTATACTATGCCATTATTTAAGAAAAGTAATAGTTTCTTTTCTTAAATAATGTCACGGTATAATAGCAATAACCCAGTTCTGGGTGTGGGTAATGCTAAATTTACCCACGTTATTGCTATAATTTACCGCAGATGTGCTATCCAGCATATTATGTCTAATGAATCACAAACAAAGACTTGTAGAGTAAGACTGTAGAAAAGATTCAGGATTTTAATGTTACCCAACCTTTGTACGCCATCATCACAAAGAAACATTTTAAGAAGAGATCTATTCAAAGACATAAATTAGACTGAGATTAGCACCCAGGCAGACTCCAGAATGAATCAGTGAACAGGAGGATTGTGCTTTAATAAACTGTATGGTGATATACTAGTCACTGACATAGTTTCTAAATCAGAATAGGCGTTCAGCTCTAAAGTCTAATTTTGAAAGCCATGACAGGAGAAGAGTGTGATTAACTAGACTGAATGCTCTTTTACAAATTGATAAAAACTGCACTAGCATAAAGAACCTTATCAACACTAGCAATGATATAGTGCAACTTGAAGAAAAGCAGCTGTAGTACAGAAACGTGGACTGAAACCATGCTAAGACTTAACCAGTATTTGGAATTACAAGATAAAAGAGACAGTTTTAAATACACCTTGAAGATTGCTACAAGAGGGGGTAGACTGGCTATGGGAGGAACGGATTCAGGTAGAACAGTTTTTGGCAGAGGAATAGCAACAGGATACTTCTACCCAGAAGGAATTTGACCTGCTAGGAATGAAAAGTTAAAGATATAAGTAAATAGTTTATCTATGACAAAATAGTATTTGTTAAGGAAAGTTGGTATACAGACTACAGGGGTTAGAGTCAGTGGTAGATGTTAACTTTCTAAGCAATGTGTAGAGTGAATTTATAGAAACAATGTTAAAGTGAAACTGAGGGATAAAGTTGGAGGATTAGGGAGAAGATTGCAGCAGGAAGGGGAGAAAGGATCTGAAGTAGTCTTTTACTATATTTACAGTCTCTAGACTTCTGCAGTATGCAGTCATGTGGCTTTTTTACCACTTTTGGAAATCACTGATGATTTCCAGAAATGGATAAATGAATCGGAGAGAAGAAAATACATATTTTTCAACTTTATTTTATTAAGAGGAATGCTCCTCATTTTGAGTGTTTAAAATTCCATGTTCCGTACTGTTCCACAATGAAGATGTCAGTCATATTTTCATTTTTATGATTCTTTAACAAATAACCATGGTAAATAATACTAAAATCACATTTCCTCATCAAAACAATTTTAATAAGTATGAAAAGTCTTTTAATAACCATGCTGTGAACTTCCTAGTTGAAGATGTCATTAAGTGTTCCTGTGTTCCACGTCCATTCCTTCCATGCTGTAGGAGGTAGTATTATGGGACGCACTCTGAGGAAAAAAGAAATGTCAGGCTGAGGATGCTTATTGGGCATGGGCACAGAGTTTAGCTAAAAGCTCCAAGTTGAAGCTCATTAATGTGATTGGATATTCTTCTTGCAGAAAAGTGACAATAAAAGCTCCCCACAGCAGGATACATTTGTTTTATTTAATTTTCATGGCAATCAGCGTGGGGTACTCAGTAGCAGAAAGTGAAAATATATTACTGAGGATATACTTGTTTTGATTTTCTTCTTAAAAGGATATCAGCAGTATAGAAAATGTAAGTGACATTTCTTGGTGTCAGGTGATATATGAAAGCAAAGGTCAGTTACAGGCTCACCTGGGGGGGTTGAAGAGTAACATGCCTATTATATTTATGCAATTCCTTTACAGCCAAAGGTAATGCACTATGTCATAAAGAGTACATTACACTTGGTCCCTATAAATGTGTTTTGTACCCAGGTATCTTAGTAGATGTTAATGTTTTTATTGTGAATTGCCTTCAGGGAACTGACATATGGCTTAATATATACAGCTAGTAAGTATTGCTTTTCAGAGGGCTTTTGTTGTGACAGTCTAGCACTATACTTGCTTTCAACCTGGGGAATATCTGACCTCTGCACAAAAGACCAGACAAAACTAATCTCCAGAATATATGTGAACTAAATTCTCATTACATCAGAAGTAAAACTCTTTCATATTTCACCAGAAAAAATATAGTTTGTTCAGCTGTAACATGCATGGGTAAGTGCCCTGCTTCCAACTGACTAATGCTGTGGAGTAAATTATACAGGTGTACTGGATTTCAGTTGAGTTATTTCGTGAATGACATACACTCTGTGTTTTTTTTATTGTTTTATTTTGTTTATTGGCAATGTGCAGTTCATGTAACTTTCCAGGTGTTTAGTTCACTGTAGTAGTTATTGGTATTTCTGACATCGTAACAGTCATCTATGCTGAGATGGTTCCACTAAATCTGGAAGAGCCCACCTTAATTGTAGATTCAGTTGGACAAAACAAACCATTTGAATATGCTTTGACCAGATGCAAGGAAAAAAAAACTGCATGGGAGTAAGAGCTCCTTCACCTGCCTAGTGGGGGATTTACCTACTATATTCTTCTTATTTACATACATCAACTCCAGGATCACACAAAAAAGAGGACTGAAAACTCTCAAAACATATAATCACTGCTGGCACACTGATACACACTGCACAGACAGTGATTTTCATTTGAAAGCAGTCATTAATGAGTTGCAGCTGCAGGATGTGTCCTTGACAAGCTTTAACCTTGTACATACCTGACCAAGGGTAGGGAACATTGTGTTATCAAGCTTTATAGTGTTGCAAGTTAACATTATGTTCCTGGCTTCTGCTTTTTTCAATATGCATTGCACACAGGCAGATTCAATATTTCATGCTTCAGTCATGTAGGCTGCCAGGTTTTCAACATTTAACCTTTTGACTTTGTTTTCTCAGAGTCAGTTTTTCTCCATTAGGAATTTAGCACTGCTCTCTTTGAATTACTCTGCAGTGAATAATAAAGCTCTTCAGTGAATCTGTGCCCTGTTATGTCCACTGTATACTCTGTAGTTCAGGGGTATTTTGTACAACAGTGTTTTAAGTGTACATTATATTGACTTACTTCACTGGTTGTCTATAGCTCCATTTGCCTTGGGGCCCAAGTCATAACTTAAAAAAGATCAGTTTAGAATGGTCTATCTGTAAGGATAACAAACATTAAGTAAGGATGCAAATAAAATAAATTTACATAAAGGCAGAGCCCAGAGTAAGAAGAAAATGCATGTTCCTGTTGGAGGTAGAAATGTCAGTATACAATGCAGATATGGCCTACTGGTAGTGTACTTTTGTAGAAGCTGCCTTGTAAATTTTGACTATGAAGGGTGATTTAAAGCCTTTTTTTAGGTAAGCCAAAACTGTGTTAGCCAGTTTACCTTTACCTGGTTCTGGTGGCAAGGGAGGAATTTATTATTGGTTATCAGTGGCCTGGCTATGAAGGGGCAGGAGTTTTAGAAAATAAACATGAAGGTTATCTGCATGCATAGATCTAGATCAAGTAAAATCAAGTGTAAGAATGTGAAGGGCTTGCTGGACAGTCTAATAAGAAAGAGTGGCTGACTCATTTTTCCTATAATCCCTGGCTAAGTATATTTTGCAATAGATGGGGTGATGGTATATTATTCTAGGGAAGTTGCTGTGATATTTCATTTGGCTATAGAACTGCATTCTTATGAAGAAAGACACACTTCACTAACATGCCACTTAGCTATGACAGAAATACACAGTATGTATGCATCTTATACACATAGTCTACAATTTAATTTTGTTTCTGCATGCCCTACTGGGTACCTACTGTGTTTATACTGAGCCCTGTGAAGAAAAGGAACCTGGAGCTGCCACTGACTATCTGTATGGCATGATCACAAAGCCTAGCAGCAAGTCCTTTAGCTGAATAAGCAGTCTGATAGTACCCAGCAAATAGCAAAAAATAGAAGACTAAAAGATTAATCAAGACTGAAAAGACACAGTCTCTGCCACCCCCCAGATTGCAGTAGTCACTCAACTTCACAATGGACTTTGAGGTAAGACCTAACATAGGGAAATGGATATATAGGGCAGGTTCCATCAGGATGTAACATGAATTAGTACAGTGGCGAGTTTCCTTCAGAAAAGGTAATATACTCTAATGACGAAAGGTAACTCTAGTCATTAAATGCTGATGTAACACAGCACTGCTACTCACAATCTCTGTCTTTTACTCCAATAGACAGCTTATGACCTGTTTTACTGGGATCTATAAGATCCAATAGAAAAAACAAATTCAAATAAATGGGATTAAAAATTAAAAGATGTTTACCAAAGAGAGAAGTGTTCTACATTCCCCATGCAGTGGAATTCTCCCCGTGTAATCCCTTACTAAATATAACATCCTTCAAGGTCAGCATTCCAAATGTCAGGACTCACAATACTGAGTCCTAATAAGCTAGAAAAAAAAAAGACTGAAAATACAGGAGAAAGACAAATATCTACCATTACTCTCCTCCTTAAACTTCTTTTTTTGCAAGGTGGAAAGCCCCCAGCCCCCCTCTGAATTTTCAGTCATTCAGTGTCCACATTATGTCATTTGGCATTCTGAGGCCTGACCTTTCAAAGAGAGTTATCTTTAATTTATGTAACATTGTTTTTTTTTGATTAAGTGAGACAGTTTCAGGGGGAACCCAATGAAATGGAATGTAATGAAACAACTAAATACTGATATACAAAACACTGCAGTCAATACCCCAAAAGCACAATCTGTATGATTCAAGGGATTTCCTTCCCAGGAAGAGAAATAAAGCTGCTGATGTTATTAAATAGGGTCAGTAACCCAGTCCAGTAACAAAGCACTGCAGAATAGTAGAGAAGGTGTATACTATAGAAATTAATTTTTCATGATGAGTAAACAGTGGAGTCATCTACAAATAATAAAAGTGCTGCTATAGAAATTAATTTTTCATGATGAGTAAACAGTGGAGTCATCTACAAATAATAAAAGTGCTGCACTGATGCTAGAATACTGCAAGAAGCCAACATATAGCATGCAGCCAGTTGCCCCATGTTTAATGAAAGCCATTCTTAAGCATGCAGCATAACTCCCCCATCTGCACTTGCAGACTAGCTGACTTAATAGCTTTAATATTCATTGGAGTGACCCATGCTTAATGTAGTTATAGCCTTTTCCAAAATAATGCCATTAGTGTTCTCTATCTATGAAAATTGTACACTGAATAGTATCCCTATACCATACAAGACATTCTTCATTACTTTCGGAAATGCTCTTACTTACCAGTGTTTTGTGATGCTTGTGTGTGTATGGCTGTGTTGGTATCCTTGTCGCATTTCTAGTGCCATAATCTTTATTCATAGCATGGTATTACGTATTGCACTATTTTGTACAACTCAAAGTATGGACTGTGCTGTGAGCTGTTAAACCTTATCATTGATAATAACTGTTGCTGTGTCCAAATGAATAACACATAAACTGCATAACAGCATGAACTGGACATTTATTACTGAACTACACTACAAATCTGAATTACTATGTCTATTTTCCTTAAAACATATCATATGCATTTACTCTGCAAGCATTACTGCTGTGCCACTATTTTGCATTACTGTTGTGGCTTAGTGTTCTGTGGTTTTCTCTTTGTGTATTTGGTAACATTTGCATCACTACTGTCACACAGCAAGTATGCTCTGACATACTATATAATAGTATTATATTATATTATTGTTACTTCTTATATACTGTATTGTGCTGCTGCTTTCAGGAAGCCTTTATCCTCTTCTCCCCAAATCTCGATTGATGAGCTCTCTCACCCTGAACATACCTACTAAACAATCAACCATAAGATAAACAAACAAACAAACGACATTAATAATCACATAAATAAAAGCAACAACTTAAGCTAAAGATAGAATTTTGGTGACTCTATTACTGAACCACTGCATATGCACTGCTTAATATCCTAAGGTTTGCATACAACTTGTGAAATGACTGAAGCAAATCTTCTGGCAATTGTCAAAATTATCTGGAAATCTTACCTTACTGTAGCAGTCAAACTACCTTCCCCATTCATAGCTGTGACCTTGACATAGAAATGTATGTGCTCATACTAATATGACCTCTGTTATATAAAGTCATGATGTTGCTCATCTCCAAGGCAATTTGAATTAAGGAGCACTTCCAGCCTATTGTTCTGAATTTATTCCATGACCTTTATAGGGACTGATAAAAGGCTGACTGGCTTGTAATTAACTAATTTATTCTTTGATTTGAATCTAATGCAAGTATGAGAGTTGATTACCTAGTCCATAGGATGAAGAGGAAAAAAACAAGATGGTGGCTGTGCTAGGAAACCTACGTTTGTATGAGGTTAATTGAAGTATCCTATCCTCTAAGGCAGGTAGCCTGAGGTTTATATTGTATTGACCCCATTGTGTTGAGGATGTGGTTTTAGGTTTATTTTATACTAACTCCATGGCATCTGGATGTGTTTTATTTTACATTGTTTACAATGAACAAACAGCATGCATGGTAAAGATCCACACAAAAGGTCACATTACGGATTGCCTTAGTCAGGTTCAGATAAGCAGTGTAGTCATTCATTTTGAAACTGAACAGGGAGAAGATTTATATGCATTTAGGTATTTTGTTGTACAAAGCTGATTAGCCTTAGAATACAAAAACTCCAAATACACTTTCAGAAATCATACAAAATGAGTGCTAGTAATCCTTGGGAACCATTGATTTGTAATAATAACCTACATGCAAATATATTAATTATTAATCATCTATATATTTATTCATGCAGTAGCTGCATGAGTTTAAAAATTGTTTCACCCATGTTTTTTGTTTTTCTTTATTTGAATCTTTTGCTAAACTAATTTAATCAGGCCTGCTATAAAGGAACATTTGTACTTTAAAATGGATTCACTGATAGGACAATTATAGTTTGTATCTTAATAGCAATTTGCCACTCTCTGAATAAAAAGTCAGTATTGATTTGTATTAGTATTTATATGTATATTTATTCTACTCCTTATCTAGCTATCGGTCTGTCTATCTCTCTCTCTATCTATCTATCTATCTATCTATCTATCTATCTATCTATCGGGGTATGTGTGCATGTATATATATATGTGTGTGTGTGTTTGTCATGATATGTTTGGAATTTACTTCCTGAGGGTCTTTGTACAAAACTAAAACACACGTACAAATGGATTTGCTTCAGTATACTGTTATTTTTTTTAGAAATATACATTTGTTACTTAGCTTTTATTGAGATAATTTCTGATGAACTATTTAAGGAAAATTAAATTTGACACTTAAAAGGAAAGAATCTTTGAGCTTTTTTTTCTGTAAGAAAGTAAGGTGAGGGATCTATCCACAGGTCAATGCTTTTCCAGTAATGGCCACACAGCAATGTTGTTTACATTAACTATGGAATAGAAGGCAGGAGGGTGTCACATTTATATGTTTGGGACATCAGGGGTGTGGATTATGACAAGCATACATGGATTTATAAACAAACAAGTAAGAAGGTGTCAAAACAGAGCAAAGCAGCTGAGGAACTATGGGAAACTGTAGCAGGTGTTTTCTTTGGAGGAAAATGGAAAATGCTTCTTTTTTGAGGACATGAAGGAAGCTATAAGGCAAAAAGAAGAAATGCAATAAGGATTGAAAAAACAGGGAAGACAGATTCAGAATAAATGGAGACTGGTACAGCAAAATGCATCAGAATGATAAAAATGGGGTCTATATCAGTTTGTCGAAATTACAGTTCAGCGAACTGCTCTTCAATGAACATAAAAACAGCGAACATTTTAAACGAATGTTCACATCTACGAATGTGTTTCATAGGGAAAGGAGAAAGTTGACCAATATCAGAAAATGCCCTTTTCCCTATTGTAGAGTGATCTCGGAGTTTGTATATATAATTAGGGGGAGTGTGGGTTTGATATACTGTGGTGTATGTTATGTTGGAAATGTTGGATAACTTTCTCCTTTTCCTATGCAAAATAGTCAGAGATGTAAATGTTTGTTTAACTGAACATTCACTGTGTTTTGTGCATTGAAAAGCAGTTTGCTGAATTGCAATTTCGACAAACTGATATAGACCCCAAAAAGGGAACAGTACATAAGGTTAATCACAGATATTAAGACAGAAAGGGTTTTCTTCAGAATAGTAGGGGAAATGAAGAAGAAGGGGGTGAAGGCTGAAGAAAATGACGAGAATGGAAAAAACATAATGAGACTAAAAAGATTTAATAATTCTAAATAAATATACAATACAATACAATCAAAATGAAGAGTATCAATCTGGGAGGCCAGTATAGGAGCATAGGAAGAATGGACACAAGGGAGATACAAAAAGGAGAAAGTAGAAAGGACACTGTTGCTAAAAATGAATGGAAGCTGCTAAAAATGCATGTATATATGTTGTACATTTGAAAGAAGAGCATTACCCTTTTAATATAAATATGTGACATTGCTCATTTAAGAAAGAGCTTGTACCATAATGCATTGCATGCACTGAGCTGTACACAGCTAAATGTATGATCCTGAAGTCTTAATGTTGCTTATGCTGCCCTGCCATGCTGTTTGTGATAAAGTTACCTGTTTACCAAAGCCTGCACTGGATCCTGGCATTTCTGAAACAATCCTCCCTAGAAGCGGTCTGTATTTCATAGCACCATTTGACAGGCTTTGTGAGATCTGGAGGAGATCAAGGAAAAGGGGCAGATAGGAAGGATCTTGCTGGTGGTCCTAAAAGGGCTTTTGGAGTTTTAGCAAGACCTCTGATAATACTGTTGAACAGGTCCACTGTTAAGGTGGCAGAGCAAGGAGTAGCTTGGAAACTGCAGACCCATGACCCTAACATCAATGATGGGGAAATGGATGGAAGTAGTACGCACTGAAGTATGGACTTAGAGATTCCAGGTACAAAACTAGTTGCTCAATGAATGGATTCACTACAGGTAGATTCTGCCTATCCAAATGATCCATTTCTGTGACTGGATCTCTAGTGAAGTAGACGGATGTAAGCCTGCGGAGATGATCTATATAGATTTTAGCAATGCCTAACAAGATGTAATAATTCTAAATAAATATTTTGTATCGGTGTTTACAAGAAAGCAAAATGAAGAGTATCAATCTATTATAATCTAACCAGTCAACAAAAGATAAATAATTAATAAATAAATAAATGGATGTATAGAGTAGTACTTATGTAAAAGAAATCAGAAGATAATAGTCAAAAGAGAGCTATGAGAGGGTAACAAAAATGATGGGAGATGTCATAGGATCGTAGGAAGTTACTAGGCTATTGGCCCTGAGGCCCTTATAAGCCTAGCCAAGAGTTTATCCCATGCATAGACAAATGAGCACCTGATACTCTTGTCCAGCAGGGATACAGGTGAAATCCCAGGTATGTATTTTCTATTTCCCATCCAGTTATTCAGATTGTGCTTAAAAAGGGGTAAAGAGGTACTCTGCTTGATGTGGAGAGGGAGTCTATTCCATAGATGGGGGGAGTCTCTCTGGGACACAAATCTGTTCTGTCCTATTGATGTCACAGACCAGGTTGAGGCAGCGTGTGTAGGTTACTTGAGTGGAGCTTGACTTGTGGATATGCAGCAGTCCCATCAAGGCGGGGTCCGAGATTGCCTTTTTTGCCAGACAGAGGTCACCTCTGAGTAGTCTGTATGAAACAGAGTAGAGGGATAGGGCTTTTGACCTATCTGTGTATGGTAGATTTTTCAGGCCCTGGATTCTCCTGGTGAGGAACCTCTGTGGTTTCTCCAGCTGCTTCATGTGCTTTGCAAGGTGCATGCCAAATGGGGCATTGTACTAAATAATGGGTCTTATAAGGGAAGAATACAGGGATGTTATGACCTCCTTGTCCCTGGATGAGATACCTTTACTTATGAGGTGGGCCATGTAGAAAGCTTTCTGTACAATGGAAGCAACATGGTGGTCAAAAGTCAGGCTCCTATCAAACTGGGTGCCTAAATCCCTCACAACTGACTGCGTGCTTAGAAAGTTGCTATTAATGTGATAATTTGTGGAACATCTCTTTCCCCAAAGGGGATAATGATGCATTTTTTTTGTATTCACCTTGACGCCATGCTTCTGGCACCAGTCATTTGTTTGGGTGATACCCTCTTGGAGGATGTCCATGTCACTAGTGGAATTGATGACAGCTCCCAACTTGCAGTCATCTGCAAACTTGGTCAGCCATAGCCCACTGGTTTTGGCCTGTACCTCAGAAAAGTATTCCCAAATAACAGAGTCCCCAATACTAAACCCTGGGGTACGCCACTCAATACGGGTCTACTGCTTAAGGTGGCTTCCCCATTTTGACTAGGTGGGTTCTGTAAGTGAGCCAGTTAGCTACCCAGCTGTTAACATATGGATTGATGCCTGGTTGAGAGAGTTTATCTATTATGTCTGAGTGGAGAATAGTGTTGAAGGATAATCCTTTCCATGGCCTTGCAGATCAGGCTAGTTATGATGATGGGTCTATAATTTCCTGGATCAGTGGATGATCCACCTTTGTGTAAAGGGATGACAGTGGCTGTCCTCCACTCAGCTGGGACAAAACCGGTACTCAGGGTTGGTTGAAATGGGTGCTTAATGGTGCTGCCAGTTCCTGCCTGAGTTCATTTAGGATGCAACCTGGGATCTTATCAGGTCCCATGGAGGCTGTATTTTTTGTCTTTGAGAGAGCAGTGATGACCTGATCCCTAGATATAAGAGGAAGAGGGCAGGTACAGGTAATGTCCTGATTTACTGATGGGGGGGGGCAGAGAGGTGAAATTTTCACTGAATCTGTCAGCCAGCAAGTTTGCTATATCTACGACATTTGTATATGTGGTGTCCTTGACCACTAGTTCTGAATAGATCTGGGTGCTACCTTTGAGATTATGGACATATGTGAAGAAGGTCTTATGATTGTCTCTAGTAGATGTGGCCAATTTGCACTCAATGTTTGCTTTGGAGGATTTCACTAGTCCTCTTATTTGCTTGTTTAGGCTAAGGAGAAATTGCTTCCAATTGGGCGCTTGCTCCTTCTTGGTCCTGGACAGCAATTTTTTTCTTTTGTTATAGAGTTTATTTATTGCAAATGTTCACCAGACAGGTTTACTCTTCCTTGCGGAGGATGATTTAGTCCTGTCAGGTATTCCTGATTCCATGTACCTATATTAATGATCGTATAGTAATTTGGTATAGTTTTGTATTCTTGTGACAGTACCTAGAGAGGAGGCTGTGAAGCTGTTTATACCATCCCCCAGGAAGCTGTAATCAGCTTTGGTGAAGTTTTTTTGATTGACCCTAACTAGAGGGGAGTCAAGGGAGATGGTGACTTCAAATGTGACCGCTTTAAGGTCGGATCTTACAAGGGAGGATGATACTGCAGGCATGTTGCAATGATACTCATGTTGGTTAATACCAAGTCCAAGATATTATCACCTCTTGTGAGGGTATCGACTATCTGTTCCAAAGCATTTGCATTGACAAAATCGAGGACTCTCTGGGCATTTGTGTTCTTGAAAGAGTAGTTCTTCTAGTCTATGTTTGGGTAGTTAAAGTCACCCAGGATCAGGGTAAAGGGTTGAATCTTGATAGATTCAAAGAGTTCTAGATAAGCAGTTTGGGCATCTTGGGTTAGATTTGAGGGCCGGTAGCTAGCTCTGATTTGTATAGGGGTCTTGTCAATAGTTAACTGCACCTGGAGTGTCTCCTGTGTGTCATACTGTTTGACCAGCCTGGAGGTGTGTAACTCTTTAATAGATATTGAAACTCCACCTCCTTTGGCTTTACTACTCACAGTTTGTGGTCTGAATGTATGATAGAATGAGTAACCAGGTAAGGCTGGGGTGCTCTCCACAGCTTTGAACCAGGTTTCTGTAACTGCACAGATGTCAGCTTTTTCCAGGGTTAAGCCTGCTTGCAATGAGTGCAGTTTCATGTTTAGACTCCTAGCATTTAGCAGCACAACCTTTAATTTGTGTTTTGTTGAAATTTTTATGTTGGTAGTTTTAATCTCATCACTTTTCCAAAAAAGGCACTATAGGGGAGGCAAGAGCCTTTGCCAGAATCCTGAAGCCCAGGTGAGACAGATGCAGGCCATCTTTGGCAAAGCATCATGGTCTGTTGATCATATTTTCCCAGGCTGTTAGGTACTGGGTCCCCCTGGAATGACACTAGAAACTAAGCCAATTGTTGAAGTCAATTATTTTCTGTTTGTATTCAGGCATCATTCTGGGTGATGGTAGAATCCTGCTTAAGGCTAGGGACATACCTGCCTGGGATGCATATTCAGTAAGTTCAATCATGTCTCTCTTCATATAGCCCAGGGAGGTACATCTCAAGTCATTCACAACAACATGGACTATGACAGTCATAACAGTACATGTTGTTAAGATACTTGAGTGCATGCGTGATATGGTGGATTCTGGCCTCTGACAGACAACTAACTGTGACTTTCTCCTTATCCAGCCTGGTGAGAGGCACATCTGTATATCTCACAATGGCATCACTAATGACTAATATGTTGGGGTATGGTTAAGCCTTAGCGGTTGTGAGACACAGGTGTGTGAACTATGCATGGTATGTGGTGTGGAGGGCTATGGAGATTGCATGTGTTTTTGCCTCGGACGTCTCCTGTGTTTGGGTATGTTTTTGTTGAGGACCTACACATATGTGGGTGTGTGTTGTGTAGGTGTAGGTGGTGTTTGAGGTGTAGTGATTGTATTGACAACCTTCTCATTGCCAGATATACTGGCTTGTGAGGGAGAGAGCATGGACTCTAGGTTCCTAATGTAATTGCATCTCTTGCAAATTGTGTTCCTAGGTGGTAGTAGTAGGTGGTTGTCTGTGTATATAAGGCAGTTGGTACACTTTTTCGGGATGCCCATATCAACCAGACTGGCAAGAGAAACTGTAGGAAATTGTCCATCCATATTTTCAGAATTTGAGAGAGAAGGGCAGGGAGAGCAAAGGGGTTAGCCTAAAGCCTAAGTGCTTAAACTAAAACTAAGAGGCTTAGAATAACACAATTTAAACAGGTTATAACCAAGCAGTAACAAATGCAACAGAAAAGATGCAATTGAACACTTTAGAGAACAAGCCACAGCAAGTAGCAGAAAAAGCAAGATGAAGTAAAGCAGGAGGAGGAAACACAAATACAGTAAAAGAAAATGAATAAAGTGTTTTTTTCGTTAGAAAGTGTAACGGGAGAGAAAAGGAACAGAAGAAAAGTCAAGGTTAAGAAACTAAGGTGTTTGTCCTTTCCAAATGATCTCTGTACTAGGTAGAATGAGCTAATGAGATGAGACTGGGAGGAGTGTCCCTTATCAAATTTACAGTTAGGGGTGGGAAACAGCAAAAGCCACAGACTATAAGAATACAACAGCAATTGGGTGGCAGTGTGGGAAAAAACAAAAATTCAACCACAGATCAGCAATTATATAAATGGAGACACAGAAAAGTAAATAATTCAAACAAATAATTAAAAACAGTGCAGTAAACTAGTGCAGAACTGTTACACAAATAAATAAAAAATATGCAAAGTGTGAAAAATATACTTATGTCCGGCAATGTCTAGTTCTGGGTCTGTCTCTATTTGACAAATAAAACGTCCCATCAGCACACAAAAGCCAATGCTGGAAAAACACCATAAAATCACAAAAAGAACCAGCAAGGCTATTATGGCTGTTGGCATAATCTTTAATAAAATAACTAGTAAAACAAACCAACGGATAAGCGCTTTCACATATATTCTTCTTCAGATCCATCCATAAAACCAAAACAGCATACTTTTAAAACTAAATACACCAATCATAAAACAAAGCAAGTTATCATCCAATAGTTTCAACAATTCAAATTACACCTCCTCAGGGCAGGTTTTAAGCAAATACTAGCATTAATCCCTGGATGTTTGTCTGCTTGTAACTTAAATATCCACTTCAGTTCTACCTGTTTGTCTGCTTGTAACTTAAATATCCACTTCAGTTCTGCCTGTTCTACTTGATTATTCAAATCCCCACCTTTTGAAAGATTCTGTTAACTGTGCCTACAGTATTTTTTTTTTCAAAACAGGTTTATTGTTTTAACATACAAGAGACATATCATAACAATTTTATACAAGTAATTAAAAATAGATATGAATATAACATTCAACAAAACAACTAAAGTATTTACAAAGACATCCACTACAATCAGATCAATTAATTAAACTAAAATACCATGCTATTGAAATTAGGATTTTTTTAACAAATTTTGTAAATTATCCCATACAATATAATAAGATGTTTTTCTAGTTGTTCTTGACCTAATTGTGTTTATTTCCATATGGCACACTATATTCATAACATTTTTAAATTCATTGAACGAAGGAGGTGTATCTGAAATCCAATTTCTGGTTATTATTTTCCTAGCCACTGCTAGAATAGACCATAACAAGGGAAGCTTAACCTTTTAACACTTTGAGGTACAGGTGTGTTGAATAATATAAGAGATTTAGAAATAATGAAATTATCTGTAAAAGAGCCTGCAAAAATTCATTAATTGACTTCCAGTATTCTTTCAATTTTATACAGTCATAAAACATATGAGCCCAGTCAGCATTAATTTCTACATTACATCTCTTACATAGATTATCTTTATTATTTATTTTATTCATCATCAAAGGTGTATAAAAAGATCTATGTAAAAATTTCCATGTATAAAGTCTCCAGACAATGGAAGACGAGTTCTATAGGCAGATTCCAATATATATTGTTTATCTTGTTGATTTGGTCGGTCCCCATTAATAGAAGTGAAATAATTCCAGTATGTATCTACACTGTACAAAGTTTCTTGTCTGATAATTTTATGTATGTATGAAAGTTTACCTTTATCAGAAACTTTATGTTGTAAATTTAATATCAAGTAATCAATCAGTGTTAGAATAGATTCTTTAACTGTTATAGACATTAGATCTATTTTATTAATGAGAAGTTGTCTAAAGGTCTGAACCTCTAACCAGCAAGTTTCTCTTAGATCAAATTCTTGTTTTAAGAAATCTAGATTTTTAACTTTATTATCAGATATCAACTGATACCAGTACTTTAGATCATTATCTATAGCTAAATGAGTTCCTTCAGAAGTAGATGACAAAAGCATACCCTGAGTATACATTATAGGGAATATAATAAAATTCTATTCCCTATAATTAGGGTGCATAAATATAAAGTTACGATAGCTAATAATAATATTTAATGGGTAACAAACCATATGTTTAGGTGTAATAGGTGAAGTACAAAATTCCTTTGGTAACCATAACATGGAGTTATTTACAATCATATTTTTATGTGTTAAGGAGATTTTCATGAAGTGCATACTAATTAGCTCCCAATAATCTTTCCATTTACATATGACTGATCTATTAATAAAGTAATAACTTTTACAATAGAAGAGATAGTATATAAATTAAAGTCTGGAAAAGAAATACCCCCTTGAGACCAGCTATTAGTATGTTTCTTTAATGCAATCCTAGGTCTATTAGGTGCCCATATGAAATTTAACATTAGTGTATTCAGTTTCTTGATAATTATTTTTGTAGGTGGAAGTATTATTGATTGTATTAAGTATAAAATCTTGGGGAATATTATCATTTTAATAATTGTAAGTCTCTCCTCCATAGTAAAAACATATTATTCCAGGTATTAAAAGATTTTGTATATTAAGAAAACAGGTATTATAATTATTATATATAATAGATTTAATATCTTTAGATAGTATTATACCTAAATAAGTTATCTGACCTGAATTGGGTACATATTTAGTAAAATCACTAATGAGAATATTTTTTCGTGTATATATAGGTAGTATTTTAGTTTTTCTTCATTGAATATTAAACCAGAAATACTTTTAAAATTCATCATTTTATCAAATAGAGACTGCATAGAAGAATTAGATCCTGCTGATGTAATTAGAACATCATCTGCAAAAGTTGAATTTTGGATGTTGTATTTTCATCTATTTCAAAACCCTCTATGTCAGTACTGTTTCTGATCAAATTAGCCCAAGGCTCCATTACTAAAGTGAATAATAGTGGAGAAAGTGGACATCCTTGTTTTGTACCTTTAAAATGGGTATTTTTGTGAAACATATGTTCCTACCTTAATATAAGCCAATGTTCCTTTGTATAAATGCTCAATTAGATTTACAAATGCATCTGAGAAGTTTGTGCACTTCAGTAAGGTAAACAGATAGTCCCAACTTACTGAATCAAATGCTGAACTTATATCAAGACTAATAAGTGTTAAATCTTTCTTTTTCCTATTTGCAAAATCAATTAATGTTAAAGTTCTTCTTATATTATCAAAAGTATTTCTATTTACAATGAAGCCTGTCTGATCTATATCTATAATGCCGGGGATGTGTGCCTACAGTCTTAAAGGATAGTAAGTATTTTCTTTGTGATTTATATTGATTCATGGAAATGGTCGGTGAAGTTTCTGGTTAGCACTTAGTGACACTGGATGTAAATTATTTGTTTACAACCACACCCAATGATTTTGGGATAAAAGCTGTTAGGGACATATTGCATGCTAAAACTGAATATAATAATGATGTTGTGCTCATGTGTATGTTATTAGAGATAATATTAAAGAATAATGTTCTCACTTTCTATAATGACATCTATTTGCATTAATGGGGAGTCACCATGGGCACCCCATGTGCAGATTCTTATGCAAATTTAGTGATGCATTATTGGGA
The DNA here is from genome assembly GCF_019279795.1 of Protopterus annectens. Classification (NCBI taxonomy): domain Eukaryota; kingdom Metazoa; phylum Chordata; order Ceratodontiformes; family Protopteridae; genus Protopterus; species Protopterus annectens. The sequence goes on along the minus strand of NC_056737.1, from coordinate 1,805,134,296 downwards.
GGAGATGTTTGTTCATAAGAACAACTTGTGCTGTGAGCATATTAAGTTTTATTGTCGCTTTGTTGATGATATTTTTCTTTTGTGGGATAGTAGAGAATGATTATTACAACAGTTTTTGTTTTATTTAGAGACTACCACAGATTTTTTAAGGTTCACAATGACAGTTTCAAATATTAAAGTTGATTTATTGGATGTCTGTATATGGGGCCATCAGGTATTATCAATACTGAACTACTCAGGAAGGCATGTTGGAAAAATAGTCTGTTATCTTGTAGGAGTATGCATCCTAGACACGTATTCCTGAATATCATCAAAGGTCAGTTCACACGGACCTCAAGATTATGTACACTAGATGACAGCTGTACTCGAATGATGGGGTGGCTTGGTATACAGTTTTTAGCCAGAGGCTATAATAAAAATAAGAAGATAACATCAGAAGTGAGGTGGAACATAACAGATCCAAAACAGCCAAACCTTATTATTCAGGTGGCCATAGAGATGAATTTACTACTGGCCGTACTAATGAAACATTACCTTATCAAAGTAGAAGACTCATTACTAAATTTATGAATGATGTGGACCTTATATGCAATATTATATGTAAGGATTGGCAAATTTTGACTACCGATGCTAAAACAGCTGAACTAGTAGGTTCTACACCCAGGTTTGCTTATAAGAGGTGTAATAACTTAAAAGATTTGTTATGTAAATAGGGTAACCTACAACTTACATCCTAGTTGTGATTTTATTTTTAAACCAAAATGTAATGCTGATTACTAGACATCATGTGTGATTTATTTAGCGACCTGGGATGTATGTACTTGTTTTTCTGTTGAAATAAAATAGTAAAGAAGTTTAAGGAAAGGATACTACATCATATGTATGATATTAAGATCATGAATATGAACAATGCCACTAGCCAAGAATATTAGTGAAAATCATGGCCACAAGTTTTCCTTTAAAGCCTTACAGTGCTTAAAAAAATATTAGAGGTGGGGACTTGAATAATCAAGTAGAACAGACAGAACTGAAGTGGATATTTAAGTTACAAGCAGACAAATATCCAGGGATTAATGCTAGTATATGCATAAAATCTGCCCTGAAGGGGCGTAATTTGAATAGCTGAAACTATTGGATGATAACTTGCTTTGTTTTATGATTGGTGTACTTTGTTTTAAAATTTTGCTGTTTTGGTTTAATGGATGGATCTGAAGAAGAATATAATACATGAAAGCGCTTATCCATTGTTTTGTTTTACTAGTTGTTTTATTAAAGTTTATGCCAACAGCTGTGGTAGCCTTGCTGGTTCTTTTTGTGATTTTGTGGGTCTGTCTCTATTCAGTACATTTTTCTCTGACCCCGCACACAGGCCATGGAAGACTGAATCAATCTCTTTTGAGATGATCAAAAAAGATAGGGTCTGTGATGACAGGTAAGGAAGAAGGAATAAAGAGAGATCAGAGGAGACTGGAGATGTGGTTCAAAAGATGCAAACTTCACTTCAAACCTTCAAAATGGCTGGTGGTGGACTTAGGGAATTAGAAACTAGAGACTAAGTATGCATTTGAAGGAAAAGAACTAAAATAATTCAGAAAAGAAAAAGTACCTTAAGGTTACCCCTGTGGAAACCTAAATCTCAAGTACAATGTGAAAGAGTAGCAACAAAAGTGAATCAGTTGATGAGATGAGTATCTAGGTGGTGAAATCCAGAGTGAGGAAGGTGATGCTCTCTTTTATCAGGCATTTGCTACGTCAAACATGGAACACTCTATTCTCCTCTGGAGGCCATATAGGGAAAGCAGACTGAGCCTGTAATTGGTCATTGTTTGATCAGTGCTCTAAACACAGTTCACATCTTGAAAGTACCCCATCAACTAACATATATATATATATATATATATATATATATATATATATATATATATATATATATTTATGGCTTCGTACAACCTATAAAATTATCCAGCATCTATTTGTTTGTTCAGCACTAAATACTATTCTGCACGACTATGTTCCCAGTCAGTCATTATGATCCAATGACCAAAAACGCCTGTCTGACCACAAACCTATCAAATCAGTCGGACATCGTCTATACTTGTAGTGTGTTGCCAAGGCCTTGATCTTCTTACCTGTATCCATCAGGTCAATACCCTCCCTCACATTCTTCAAAACCATTCTGAAAGACTTCCTAGCTAAACGCTGGCTCTTTTGTTGCTCAACACCAGGATAAAATATATCCCTAAATATGAACTAGTACCTATTCATACCGAACACCTCTGTACTCTCTGTTCTAAACTTACTTCCTTACTTCTAGCAATTTCTCTCTGCTGGCTTTCTCTCTAAATATACCATAAGCTTACTTTTCTCTCCCTTCATATAGCAATTCCTGTTTTTTATTTTTATTTTTAATTTCTGTATAAATGTGGCTAAAATTTCTCTAAATATTAAATAATTGTCATATAACTTGAATCTGTTCTTAATCAAAGTTTTCATATTATGTCTAAATTGTACAACAATTTAAACTCTAGACAATTTTGTATTATTTTTGAAGATTGTAAAACTATTGTTCTTACAGTATTTTGTAATACTTTGGAGCTTTTCTCCATTGGTCTGCTCTGAAAATGGGCTCCTACTTAACTGGACTTTTCCAGTAATCAAACAACAATAAATGTTTGTTTGTTTTTCTTTTGGTTTTCCTGGTTAAGGGTCGCCACAGCGGAACTCTGGTCCGCTAATGATTGGCAGTCGATTTTTAAGGTGCCAAGGTGCCAGCCCGACGCTCAACCTTCAACGAAGGCACACCCATTCACGCATGTCTTTCGAACGCCACTCAACCACGGGGAGTACATGCAGACTCCACAGAGAAGGTGCTCCAACTAAATAAATAAATAAATGAACAAATAAATAGTATTTATGTGAGTGTCTGGGTTTAGAATTAGAGTTCAGGTTAAGTAAGGTAATAGTTTGTATAGTATATATTTGTAGTGATGTGTATGTGTTTTGTGTGTCTGTCCACATTACTCATATATGTTAAATCTAACGCTACTCCTGCTCATAAGAGTATCACTATTTAGACAAACTAGGTATGTCTATGATGCTAGTTTTTTTTTTTTATGTTGTCCAGTCAGGAAAGGAAGTTTTTTTTTTCATTTTTTTGATCTTTTGATCAGTATATATATATATAGGGAAGGTCTACAAGAAGGTAGTGAGACCAGCTATGTTATATGGGTTGGAGACAGTGGCATTGACAAAAAGGCAGGAGTCAGAGCTTGATGTGGCAGAGTTGAAGATGTTAAGATTTGCACTGGGTGTGACGAGGATGGACAGGATTAGGAATAAGTATATTAGGGGGACAGCCCAGGTTGGAAGGTTTGGAGACAAAGCCAGAGAGGCAAGATTACATTGGTTTGGACATGTGCTGAGGAGGGATGCAGAGTATATAGGGAAAAAGATGCTAAGGATGAAGCTGCCAGATAATAGGAAAAGAGGAAGGCCTAAGATAAGGTTTATGGATGTGATGAGAGAGGACATGTAGGTGGTTGGTGTGACAGAGCAAGATGCAGAGGACAGGAAGAAATGGAAACAGTTGATCTGCTGTGGTGACCCCTGATGGGAGCAGCCGAAAGAAGAAGAATATATATATATATATATATATATATATATATATATATATATATATATATGGGTCTACTTCATACCGGAATTGTAAATAACTGAGATGACAACACTGAATCCTCACTTAAATGACTCTTCACATAACCGAATATTTATCCAGGAAAAAGAGGCAGTCAGCCAACACACACAGAAAACCACACGAAAGCATTTCAAACCCATACATGTGTGGGGCTTCGCCTCCACAGTCTCCAGTGTGAGGGGCTGTATCACCCCAACTAATTACACCAACTTCAAGATCACACTATAGTGGGGAAAAGGGCAAACTTCCAAATGTTGGGTGACTGCCTCCTTTCCCTGGGTAAATTGTCGGTTATATGAAGAGTTGTTTAAATTAAGATTCAGTGTTGTCATCTCTGTCTTCTCATTTTTGGTTAAGTGGGTTTTTGTTTATTTAAAGTAGACCCACATATACACACACACACATATATATATATATATATATATATATATATATATATATATATATATATGTATGTATATATATATATATATACATATATATATATATATATATATATATATATATATATATATATATATATATATATATATATATATATATAAAAACCCACACAAACTTTATGTGTGTATATATAGATATATATATATATATATATATATATATATATATATATATATATATATAAAACCCACCCAAACCCAGTCCACATAACACCCTGCCTATATCCAAACAAACATCAGACTTATTAATTCTTAACATCAATACAAGAAGCATAGCTAATAAACTACCTGACCTGCATGCATTTATAAGCCACTACACTCCTGACATACTAACCATTACTGAGACATGGCTTAAACCAAATATCCAAAATGAAGAAATCGTCCCACCAGGCTATAATATACTAAGACTAGATAGAGCAGGTAAAAAAGGAGGTGAAGTAGCAATTATCTTTAAAAATACACTAAATCTCCAACCTCTGCAAGCCCCTCTACCTAAATTCAAAAATGCCGAAACACTTGGTTCAGTCCTATGCATAAATAAAACAAAAAAAAAATCAATATCCTCTGCTGCTATATCCCACCAGGAAACAACTCTCCTATAATTGAAAACATCTTACAATGATCTAGAGATAATCTCCCACAAGAAACTATTCTGCTAGGTGACCTTAATACTGACTGGTTATCCTGCAATTCCAACTGCCCCTCTATCCACATAAATCTCTATGGGTTCTCACAACTCATTGATGAACCCACCAGAATAGATAAAAAAATCACAGAAACTATCCATACTTGACTGGACTCTGGTCAACTGCGCCAAACAAAACTACCAGATAGGCTGTCTACCAGATAGTCTACACGACCACCCCCCCACATTCCTATTATGCAAATGCACTAGCTTACCCAAGCCCATTGTTCATAGCCAAATCCGACAGGACCACAACCTAAAACCACAGGATCTTAACTCAATTCTAAAACAATGTAACTGGAAACCTCTACTAACCCTTAGACTAGACCAGGCAATCAATTACTTTAACAGAACCTTTACCAATGTTCTCACTAGTATTTGCCCCAGCTAGGAAGGTCAGAGTAAAAGCTAACTATGCACCATGGCTAAGCAGAGACACTAGAACCCTACTAAAGTCCAGAGATAAGGCCTGGAAACTCTGGAAGAGGGAAAATACTGCCCTAACCAAACAAAACTACCAGCAACTTAGGAACCAAGCCAAAAGACAAGCCGAATTTGACAAACAGAACTACTTCCTTAGTGCCCAAACCAAACACTCTAGAAACCTACAAAAATTTTGGCAAGCCATCAACTCCTTACTAAAACCAGGCAAAACTATCACTTCTACTCCCAACTCCTCCAGTAATGGTAAGGACATATCCTCTCAAATTAACCACCATACCACTGACTCTATTCTAACCTTATCTAACCAATTATCCAAAAATAACCCTTCATATTCACCAACCAAATGTCCAAACAACATTTCCTCCTAACTCTCTCACCTGTTCCTACCTCAACAATTAAGAAGCTCCTTCTGAAACTAAAATCTATCACCCTAGCAGCTGATAATTTACTTGCTAACTTCCTAAAAATGGCTGCTGAATCCATATCCTACCCTGTTTCCATCCTCATTAAACACTCCATACAAGAATCCTATACCTCTTAACCGTGGAAGGTATCATACATCATCCCTCTTCATAAAGGCGGTAATTCTTATGACTTCTCAAATTACCATCCAATTGCCATTCTATCTCCCCTATCTAAACTTCTAGAGAAATGCATTCACTTTCAAGTCATGAAATTCCTGGACACACATAAACTCCTGTCCACAACACAACATGGCTTCAGGCCACATCACATCACAACTACTGCTCTTCTTTCCTTTACTAACATAAATAACCAACACAGGAATAATAATAACTTCACATCTGCTGTATTTCTGGATCTCTCCAAGGCATTCAATATGGTCTCACACACCATACTACTAGATACTCTAGCCTCCCTATCCTTTGCTCTATCTACTATCACCTAGTTCAATATATCTGACAGGCAGCAGTCTGTCCAATGGCAAGGTATACTTTTGCCTCAACTTCCAACTTCCATAGGTGTACCACAAGGCTCAATAGTAGGCCCACTTCTCTTTTCTGTTTTCACCAACAACTTACATACCACAAGCAAGCAGGCCTCACTTATACAGTATGCAGATGATTCCACTCTAATCTGCTCAGCCCCTTCCCTCTCCCCCCTTCAACAACTTACACAGGAATCCTTTAGCTCTCAGGAAAAGTGGATTACTGACATCCAACTCATCCCGAACCCCGACAAGACTAAATTATTATTATTTACCCCCAAAAAATCAAAAACTTCTCCTCTTTCCTTTACTATCACTTCCAGAAATCGTACTACCATTTCCCCTTCACCTCACACCAAACTCCTTGGCATCGAAATTGACAAAAACCTTCACTTCGATGTCCATATATCCCAAACTATCAAAAGGGTTCACAAAAAATGGGTACATTCTACAGGCACAAAAACTTCCTCTCAGATCAAGCTAGAATCACCCTAGCACAAACTCACCTATTTTCCATACTAATGCATGCAGCACCTATTCTTACCCATATCAGAAAAATAGATCTGGATAAACTTGACTCATGCTATAATAAGATTGGCAAGTTTGCTAACAACTCATCCTTCAGAACACACCACTGTATAGCTCTTAGAGACCTACAATGGTTAGAATTTCCACAACTTCTCAATTACCACCAGTTAGTCATTACTTACAACATTCTAAAATATCCTGATAAAACTCCATCACTAGGCCAACTACTAATTCAATACATACCAAATCTCCCCCTCCGCTCTAATGAAAAATCACTCCTCTGTATCTCTAGAGCTAACAATACTGCAGGAAAAGCACTATTCTCTCACACCATTGCTAAAAACTGGAATACCCTCCCCCTTCACTAACAGCTAGCTCCTCTACCTCACACTTCAAAAACACCTTAAAAGCACACCTACTGAATAACAGGTTATGTCCATGTATTCCATAAAAATAAATGCTTCCTACATCACACCCTCCACTGACAATGATGGCTTTTAATTACTTTACTGTAATACCCTACAGTACTAACAGTTAATCTATTAGCTAGTCAGTCGCCCGTTAGCCTTGATCACTGCTGACATATATTCTGCTGTATTTCATATTTCCAGCTTGAAAATGTGAATAATGTTGTTTAAAAGTGTCTTGTCTGTCTAAAGACCCCTACATGTAAATATCTATTATGTCTTATCTGTCTAAAAATTCCTATATGTAAAAATCTATTAGTGTTCATCACTGCTAGCTTGTTCTTATAACACTGTTTAAAACAGGCATTATGCTTATAATTCTGTATAAAACATTTATTATTGTCATAATTGAGGAGCTTTTCTCCCCGGGCCTCCGCTGTAAATGGACCTAGTCCAGTCAGACTTTCCCTGTAAAAAATGTAAAATAAATAATTAAAATAAAAAATATAGATGGGTCTACTTTCATTCATTGAATTTACACTTACCTGAACCACTAAAAAGAGATGACTTCAATGAATCCTTATTATATCGAAGCAACAAATTACCAATATTTTTCTCAGGGAAACGAATCACTAGGCCACCAGGAGAAACCAAAAAAAATGGACAGAAATTAAACCCATTGAAGTGGGGGCTTCGAACACCCCCCAAATAAATATACCAATTCTGAGATTGCATTACACTGGAGGAAAGGGCAAAGTTCACCTTGTTGGCCCAGTGGTTCATTTCCATGAGAAAAATATTGGTGATTCATTGCTTCGATATAATAAGGATTCATTTTAGTGGTTTGGTTAAGAGTAAATTCAATGAATGAAAGTAGACCCATATATATATATATATATATATATATATATATATATATATATATATATATCAAACATATTACAAGATCGAACCAAGGAACTAAGTATGGCTGAGACCATATGTTCGAACTTGTAATAGTTCGAACACTGAAGGAAAAAAACAAAAACAAAATTAAACTGCTGTAGCAGGGGGGGCATCGCCCCCCTGCACCCCCCACACCCCCCTTACTTAAATATACCAACTCCGAGATTGCACTACATTGTGGAAATGGGAAATCTTCCCATTCCGCTCTGTACGTGGCTCCCCATTCAGTCGTTTGGACTTTTAAATGTTCAAAGTTAAGGTCTCAGCCATATCGTCTTCAAACATTTAAAAGTTCAATCTACCGAAGGGGACCCATCTGTATACATACATATATATATATATATATATATATATATATATATATATATATATACACACACACATATATGGGTCTACTTCATATGACCTAAATTTCATTTGACTGAAATTCATTTGACTGAGACCAAAACACAGAAAGTTCAAAAGACTGAAACTCATAACACTGACACATTAAAGTAAAAGATATATGCCCTTTTCCCCACTGTAGTGCAATCTTGGAGTTAGTATATATAGTTTGGGGTGTGGGGGGCACAGCCCCCCACATTGGGTGGTGTGGGAGCAGTTATAAATATCCATGTGTATGGTTTAAAATGTATAAAGTATGTGGGGGGCTTCAGAAAATTAAAAACATTCATCTCACTATTTCCTCCCCAAATCATGAAAATGTCATTAATAAAATGGAAATAAATAACATATTTTGTATTAAAAACTCCACTTAACACATATTGTTCCAGTCACGTTTAATAAACACGTATCACACCAAATGACATTTGACGAACTTTATTAAACTTCCACAAACATAAATTTATTAACCAATATTATTTATTAATCACAACCTAAACATCCATCTAACTGATATTAATCACAGCATAAACATCCATATAACATGTTAGCTAGGGCAGCATGACCTCACTCACCCTGACCCAATAAGCAGCGGCCTTACCTCCGCTTACTTATTTTACTTATTAAACAGCATCCCATCACTCACTTCCTTTACCACTTATTGAATTAATCATCCTACCATCCAACCAAAGAAGCAGTTTCCTTACTTCCACTCACTTATTTTACGTATGAAGCAGCGTCCCACCGCTCACTTCTGTTACCATTCATTGAATTAAACATCCAATCAAATAAGCAGTTTCCTTACCGCCGCTCACTTATTCTACTTTCAAGCAGCATCCAACTGCTCACTTTCCTTTCCCAACTCATTGAAATGAACATCCAACACCAGAGGGGGAACAGAAGAGGGCAATCCTGCCCATCTTCTCTGCCCTACCCCACTTTTAAAGTAACCACAATCCCCCACTGTTCCACAAAAAAAGGAAGGAGGGTGGGTAGCAAGTTCACGTCAAAATATGATTTCTTACCCAGTTACACTTGCATAAAACCCATTAAGCCCCTCCCTACCCTTACCTCATTTCCTCTCAATCATCCTACATTCCCATTTAGCCCTTTCACCCCCTCACTACCCTACTTCCCCTACCGTCTTAATTTCCACTACTATTTCTACCTACTCCCCAGCTGAAGATGTCCCTGGACAAATTGGTTTGTTACCAAGCCTCATTTGTTCTTCCCATGATACTAGAGACAAATTAATAAAAGTGGGGGGGCTACACTAGCTCCCATAGCCTCTCCTGAAACTTGATTAACATAACAGCCACAGAATGCAAAATAACTGTTATCCAAAAGCAGATATAAAATTTCCTTAACCAAATTAATAATTTCATGAGATATCCACCCTTTACATTATACGTAGTCAACCAAATTCTCCACATGCAACAAAGTTCAGAATGGTTTCTGCAGGTATTTTTATACCCCAAGCAGACTTGAAAGAATTTTACCTCAGGTAGACAGTAAATGTTCGAGGTGTGATGGAGAAGAAAGAGGTAAATGGGAACATATGTATTGAAAGTGTAATGAATTGGCAGATTTTAAATTTCCCTAAATAGTACTCTGTCAGAAATACTTGGTGAGCAAATGGCTGTAACCAAGAAAATTACTATTTTCATCTGGGATGCAGGATCTGAATTGCTTAGACATAGCAAGGGCCTTGATAAGAATAATTCTGTTGGCTGCCAAAAAACAATTTCTAGAAAAATGGAAATCAAAGTCTAAACCAGCTGTATTTAAAGGGATAATATTGTAAAATAGATGAAAGAACTGGAAGAGGGATCTTTAGAAAAGGGAAAGAGCAAATTATATAAAAGTCAATGGAATTTATTGGAACAATACATACAGAGTAATGTTCAGAAGGAGTGAGGTTTTGGGAAAAATAGGAAATTAACAATTTGTATTATGTTGGACTGATGATAATTATAAAAAAAATATGTGATGTATAATGTATGTAAATAGAAAAAAAATGCTAATATGGTTTGTTTTGTTTTCTATGGCTTAATTTCTCCAAGTCTCTTAGGTGTCTAATAACATGAAAGGAGTGTAACCCCTTCCTAAGTCAGGGTATGATTACAGTTAATGAAATTAGCATTGTTTCAGTTCTTGATGTAAGATAAAAGTGGTCTTCTCAGGATCTACTATGTGCCCAGAATTGCCTCCTTCTGTAATTCATACAGGGTTACATGGAAAGCATATCTAAGTAAGACTGCAACTTATTTTTTATAGGGACCATTGCTCCTACTAGTAGTGGAACTGTGTGAGTATTTTTCTTCCACATTGCTCATGTGTCTGCCTCCAAATCCAGATATTTTATGACTTTGTGTGTCTCTGCATGTAAGCCACCCTTGATCACTGGGTGTAGCAATTTCAATAATCAATGCTGCTTTTGTCCTTTTTCATGGACCACAATATCTGTTTTTCTCGCATCTATTTAATGAACTGTTGAAAATGGGTGATCCCGTGTGATATACACTTCATTATTCTCTATAATGCATTGCGGTTCATGTTTCCAACGCTTCTCAGCTACTTCTTATACTGTAACATTGGCACAATGTCCTATGCAACATTCTTGCCACGTTACTGTGCCTTTCAGTATATAGGCCCAAATGCCATGACTGTATAATACCAAGCAAAAAGATGTGGCACTATTTTCAGTTCTTTTTTACAATACCTGAATTTATCTGTTTCTCCCACATTTTCAATGGATTTTGTAAAACAATGTATATATAGTCCACTATCTTGGGTCTCCATTAGAAACCTTTCATGTTTTGGTTTCAATTCACCTCTACTTATCCATTCCTGCATCAAATTTTGGTCAACATGAGATTGTTCCAGAAAATCTCTGTACTTGACACTATATTTATGGATTTTCCACATTTTCCACATTTTTCCTTTTCATCTGATCCTTCTGCTTATGTTTTTTTCTTTTGTATTTTGGCACATTCAGTTGCCATTTGATTTTTGACTTCTGGTTTGATTTTCATTCCTGTTTCATGCCAAAATGCTTCTGCTAAACTAAGCAAAAATGTCATCTTAAACTTCTCCTTGTGTTTTAAAACTTTCCCTGTGTTTTGGTCTGCTGTGGTCAGAAGATATATATGCAGTCCCACAGTTGCAGATGTACATGTAATTAATTTTGAAGAGGCTCATATGTTCAGAGCAAGGAATATATAATCTTGGTATACACTGATTTTTATATATTATTTGATAAGCATGAACCATTTTTGTTGTTTCTATGTCCAATCAATCCAATAATGTTGGGGTTCAGCTGATCAACCCAAAATTGTAAAATCAAATTGATTTATAGAGTGGACTTTATTCGTAGATGTCAAAGCAGTTTTCAATATGATTTTTAGTCATCTGAAGTATTCCTTACAGAGATTCATTCACATTTGTTCATGTCTAATTGTCGATCCTTCTTCTATTTTCAAATATTTATATACTCCCTCTGCTCAAGTTCCTTTATATCACATTCTTATTCAGGTCGGTATTTTCTTGGCATTGCAGTGTTGCTGTTTCAAATGTTGCCTTTGCATATTTAGCAAGATCAAATGCCATTCTTATATCATCTGAGAAATGTTTATCCATTTTGCAGTTGTGCTTTCAACTCTTCATCTGGTGAACTATCCAGTTTTAAGTCACAAAAGGAAGATGAGAAATCTTTAAACAGGGTTGTTTTCTGGGAGACAAATTGTAATCATGGCCTAATCTGTTAAGTAAACAGCTTAATGGGTTAAGGGCAAGACAAAACAGCAGTGGTAGCAAAGAATCATCCTGAAATATCCCCCTTTGAATTTTTATCTCTGGGGTAATAATTTTCTGTTTGTCATAGCTCAAATGCATAGTGGTTTGCCACTGTGTCATGGTCACTGTAATGTAATTGATTAATGTAAGGTACATTGTATATATCTGTAAGCATTCCCTTACCCGTGAAGTTGGGATGCTGTCAACTACTGTTTTTAATCTCTCCATGCCATACTTAACATATTCTCTGTTATGGCTTTACTTAGTAAAAAATGAACTTTTGTTCCATATGTTTTTCTTTGGTTACCTTTTTGTTCTATTGCTATAACTGATTTTTCTTTTCCTAAATGTCTACAGACTGTGTCCGTCAACTCTAGTATATAGCTTGTATATTGTCAAAAGGCACGTTACTAGTCAATAGTTGTCAGGATGGTCCTACAGGTTCTCTCTGTAAGAAGTATTGATTTTCCTGTTGTTAACCAGATTGGTGTCTGTTTGGGATATGCATACAATTATTCTTATTCAGGTCTAAAGCATTGTGTAAAAATGTTAGCTCTTTTAGCCAGAAGTTAAGTGTGGCATCTGGGCCCGGCGTTTTCCAGTTATATTTTGTTAATTTTGTCTCAGTGTCTCTTGCCATTACTTCATCCTATTTTACATCCTCTACTTTAGAGTTCCTGTTTCTTTTAATTCTTCTATCCTTCAGCGTATTTATTGTATTCAACAGGGTCTTCATAAATACTTCAAAATGTGCCTATTTCTTTTTTTTTTTGCTGGTGTTTCTATTCTTTTTGCTTTGTTTCCCAGTTCTCTGTAGAGTATTTTAGGTCATCTATGAATTGCTTATTTTGCACTTTTCCTTTATATTTATCTACATACCTTCTACATTGTTCTCCCTGTTCTGATATTTTTAGTTTATTATTGGCAATAGTATATGATAAATCTTAGTCTGTTTTGATGCTATACATTGCTTTTACCACATCTGTCTTTCTAAGTATTTTGATTATGTTTCCTTTTCTGTATTCTAACAGTGATATGTCTTGTTTTATTTGCTTTATAGTTTTTTTCTGTTTGATGTTTCCATGGTGGTCTTTTACTTGTTTTCTTCCTTTGTTTTCCATTGTTACTCTATGTTTATGCAGTAGCACTTTATCTATTATTAATTTTGATGCACAGTAATATATTTATTTTTTGTTATATAACACACATTTCTCTTAATAGTCCTGATTACTGTGCTCATCTGATTTACTAATCTTCTCACATTTTTAGTTTTTTACCTGCTTACTGTGATCTATTTATTTTATCTGTTTTAATATGTCTATCCATCTCTATTAAATCAAGTGTGTCTTTCCTTAAGCCATTTTCTCCTGGGTTGAGAATATTTTCTTTTCTCTCTGTTTCCTGCTAGTAATCTGCAGTAAGCTCCAGAAAATCTTCCTTTAGCATATCCACTTTAGATGTACCCTGCTTCATCTGCTGCTCCTTCATATAGGATCCCTTTGGCTTATCACTCCACAATATTAATTGCATCAGAGCTGACACTATTTCCTGCTCCTTTCCTTGTTCAGTAACTTCAACTGGACTTCCACACTGGTCTACAGAAGATTCAAGAGCATCATCAAGTTGCAAATCTTATTCAGATGTCTCCGGCTCCACCTGTTGCTTCTTAATCTGAGGAACCATAATTCCGTTATGCTCAACATTGCCTTTGTTGGATTCTTTACATTAAATCCTTAACTTCCAGATAATCTATATCTTTAACTTCTATTTGTTTAATGTCTACTGTACTAATCCTATTTTCTATACTCCACCTTTGTTTTCTTAGTTTTGTATTATGAAATGTTCAAGATCTGGGTGCCTTTGCCTGTATTTCTCTTCAAATATCTTTGGAGCTGCTTCTTTGTATTGATTAGTTTGTCTTTCTGTTTTGCATAAATCTCTTTTTCTTTCCAATGTCCATGTTTTTTTTATACCTTTCAAAATCTCTTGGGGCAGGATTCATGAAGCCTCTGTGTAAGAGTTACAAGGCTTACACGGAGGCTGCAGTTAAACGGTGTGACATCAGTTATGCCATGCATATGCATGAGGACATGCTGAATCACACCTAAGGTTAACACGGTCCATGTAAGACAGTAGGGGGCGTATCCGTAGGGCGAGCCCTGCAAACGGACATGCCCCCAGAAGAGTAAAAGTCCTGAAAGTAAACCCCCACAACAGAGTCCGTGTAAATGTGAATAAACACAACACATGCCCCCACAGACTATGAACATAAAATGTAAAAATTAACGTTATATTTTTTTTTATAAGTTTTAAAGATGTTTGCCCATGAGTGCGCTCGTTTGCGCGGGCATGCCCGTCGCTTAGCCACAGTTAGCAGTCAGTGGAAAAGCATATAAGAACTAAATATGCAAAGTAAGTCAAGAAGCAATAGCGTAGTGGTAGAGACGTCGGCTGAAGAGGGGGCAGTCATGGTTTGAGCCCCCACAACATCGATCTTTATTTTTAGAGAAATAAGCACGAAACAATTCCCTGACATATATGTACATGTATAAAATTATTTTTATGTAAAATGTAATGAAATGGGCCATGTATTGTGAAGAAATGTGTGAAATAAAAAAAGAAGAAATGTCAGAAATGCCCATAGCTGAGCTACACTCTAACAAGCTGAGTATATCTGCCCGTAGGTGAGCAGTGTTTTAACAGGTGTAAAATGAGTGCCCGTAGGTGAGTAGTGGTTTAACAGGTGTAAAATGAGTGCCTGTAGGTGAGTAGTGGTTTAACAGGTTTAAAATGAGTGCCCGTAGCTGAGTAGTGGTTTAACAGGTGTAGAAGGAGTGGCCGGGGTTGAGTAGAGTTCCAACACGCTGAAACTGTGTGCCCGTAGCTGAGCTGAGCGTAATATGCATGCTGACAGCCAAACGGGCGTAAAGCCAGCGTGCCCGTTTAGGAGCTGCGCAGTGCGCCAACAAGCTAACCGACGAGCAACATTGAGCAAGCTGTATCAAAATTGCCTTTACACAGACACACCTCCTGGCCTGTGTAGACAGTCATAAAATATAAAAAGCAATGGCCAGGCTCGAACTCAGGATACCATGCACCATAGTCAAAGTACTGAACAACTAAGCCATGACAGCTGCTCGTAGAAATGTAGTAATAGCATATATATAGGAATGAATGGAGAGAGGAGCATGACAAAGCAGGTTTTGTGAAGCTGATACAATTCCAAAATGGCCAATCACAAATAAGTGTGGGAAACACGGCATATATAAGCCCCATAGGCAGGAATACACAGCATAACTGATTGTGGAACCGATTTGCAGTCAGGATGGCAGGTGTAGGAGAGGGTAGTTGCTTCTGAGCACAGAGGTGGGGCGTTGAGGAGTCCAAATATATGGTTTGGCTCCTCGTCCATGATCATGAGGCCCAACTCATGCAGGGCCAGGTCCTGTGTGGAGCATATAGGGCTGAGGCATGGGACCGGTTGGCACATGATCTCACCAGTGCCACAGGAATACCAAGGACTGGTGAACAGGTCCGTCACCACCATGTGGACCTGAAGAGACGGAAGCAGGACCAACTGAACCGTTGGATCCAGGAGGCCCGGCAAATGCCCAACGCCCCACTACTGAGTAAGTTACATGTAATTATTTATGTAAGAAATTAACCTAGCTGATATTATGAAGATGTGTATTCCAATATTACTTCATTTATATTACAGCTGCAGGTGTCCGTTCCATGAACCGTTGAGCCTATGCCGATAGGCTGGTGCGGTTGCACCACCAGACAGGTCAGTAATTCTCTCCCTGTAATTGTAAAAAAATATAAGTATGACAGCTTGCAAAAGAGTGCAGTGTAGTCACTTATTAATAAAAAGTGCAAGTAACAGTGTAAGAGAGATTTTGCTAGTATTGTTTGATTACATAAGTGTGATGCAGCCTGTAATCCAAAAATAAAAATGAAACAAGTCTGAAATAAAGATGTTCCACCTGTAATATAATAGTACATAACCTGCAGCAGGCTGAAAAGTACAGCTACAGAAGCTGAGTAAAACACGTGTGAAATATATCCCTGTTTAAATTCTGAAACATGACACAAGTGAGACTGTTAGAAAGGATTCTTATAACTAAGTAAAACATGTCAATAAAGCCTAGAATTAAGTACCATCCTGAATTGTAAAAATAAAACAAGTGAGAGAGTGTGAGAAAGAGGTATGAATCCACCAATAAAGTAGTAATAACTCCTGAATAAAGTATACTGCAGTCAGTACAGAATGAAATGAATGTGACCGGCACAACCAAACAGCAACATGTGTTGAAAAAAGTACTGAAGCTGGAATGTGTGTCCCAAAATCTGAATATGTTGCTCTCAGTTTGCAATATGCAGATAGTATGGTTGTATGAAATACCAAACATCCACAGTTGTCTAGAGCCATATAAAGCAAATGTAGCAGGATGATGTAGCTGAACAGCGCCAGATATGAATGTGTATGAATAAAAATGAAATGTATATTGATGTAGCAGTAACATTCCTATCACCAACATGCATAAGTTGTCACATAGGAAACTGCAGTCAGACCTGTAGTGTGTATATATCTGCAGCTAGTAGAAATGTACAGCATATGTATAGGTATTTGAAGTTGTTAATGAAATATCTCTTCACCCTACCCTATAACCACAAATAATCCATTCCACGTGAAATGGGTATGTGTATTCACAATTAACACCCCTGGACAATTGTCCTGTTGGTTCATACATATTTGCATGTACGTTGATGCATGTGCCCTGTTCATACATCAAAACCTGATGGCCTGTTGCCATCACTCAACCCTGCATGTTGTTGGAATGTATACTGTTGTTCAAATTATGCATGTGTTATGCTTGCTGTTCAACGGCTTGAATTTATGGGTGTTTGGTTAATGGGAATACTAATGCATGCTGTTACAACTAATTGCGAATGGTATTGCACGTTACTAACCCAAACTGTCACTAAATAATGCAAAACATAGGACGACAGGGAAGGCGGGTTCCAGTGGACCCACCTCTCCCACCTCAGCTGGCGAGTGCACCTGGCAGTAGTGCCCAGGCCGGACCATCCTCCAGTGGCACTGTGCCACCTGTGGATGGAAGCGCTGCAGGGGATAGGGCTCATCCCCTCTCTGCAAACGTGGCTGGAGGAGAACATCCACTCACCCTCTGTAGTGTCCGGACTGTGGTGTGTAGGGAGATCCGGCACGCTGTGCTTGGGCCCCTATGCCAGATTGAGGCATGGGTGGCACAACTCATGGGTGTGCCTGCTGCCCATCCTACACAGCCCCGTCCTGGGCAGTGAAGGCACAGTGGAAACTGCCCATGGGTGGGGATCTCAGTTCCACTGTTGCCATTTGCGGGCTCATGGGCTCAAGATATCCAAACATCCGTCCCCGTCAATTGTGTAACCCCTCAAATGTGTCATACACCACCCCTGTATGCGCCTTGTTTGTCTTGTCTGTTAACCTCCCCTACCTACCTCCCCAGCTATACTGACATCCCGTACCTGACATACCACTCTCACCTGAAAAAAAAAAAAAGGGCACTCTGTACCCACAAAAAAATTATGCCCCATACATAGCTGCCCATTTTGCACACATGTCTGCTGGACATGTAAACTGGCAATTACAATTGGCTGTACAACAAATATTATTGTTGTCCTCACACCTCTCTCAGGGGTGAAAGGTTTCAAATTTCACACGAAATTACAAACATATGCACAGCTGTTGCTGACGAAGAAATGGGCAGCTATAGGCCTTTCCTACATCCCTCCTGCAAAACCCGAGCTTGTTTTCCTATTGTCCTACCCTCTTTGTGCCCCCTTTTTCACCACTTTCCTATGTCCCCATTTTCTTTTCTTTAAAAGAAAATAGCGTGGGTGTGCGTGAGAGTAAGCACTTTTAAGCAGTAGTAAGTGGGTGTGCGCTTCTGTGCGCTTAGCTAAGCGTGTGTGCACGAAGCTAAGCGGCAATGCGCATGCGTGACCTCTACGCAAACCAGTGCTAACCCGCTTACAACTGCTTAAAAGTGCCTTAGTCACTCTGAATGACAAGGCCTGTAGTTTTCTCAGCAGCAAAATAAAATACCTCCCTCAGTTTTGAGCCCAGGACTTTGGAAACACTAGTCTGCATGACTTACCACTAAGCCATGACTGCTATACAAGAACATTGTGCTGAAATAAATATATCATAAAATAGTAGGAATTAATGTAAAGGGAATATAGCAAGTCTAGTACACAAAGCATGTCATGTATATTTACTGTCAAATCTAGTGGATTTGTACAATAGTACTGCGTGCTGAGAAACAGTCATGCTAGTTGGTAGCTACTAGGTAATAATGTCACAGTAGCATCTGGCAAGCCACACACATACTCAGAGCAGGATAAACACTGCCATAGTTGAATAGTTAAGAGATCAGACATAGCAACTGTGACTGAGTTACAGGGATGTCCCTGATGTGAAAACAAATGTCAACTGTGTCCCACTGACACCCTGTCAAATGTACTAACAGTAGGCAGAAAGGTGTAACTACACATGCAGTGGTAACTATGAATGACTGAAGGTATGCACCACCTGCATGTCACAAATGGTGTACTAATACATATGCTTGAAATAACCCACAGTCACAACTGCAGAATATCGGAATATGTCATTGGAGTATCCCACTGCTATGTACCATTCCATGAGGCTGATAAAAGATGCACCTGAGAGTATCTGAGGCCTGCTCAGCAGCATGATCAAATACCCTTGTAAGTGTCAAGGCCCACACCATGGCCAGACCACACTGCATGCAGTAACACCCTACCACAACAAACACATATGGAATTGCTGCCCAAACAGATTTAGCAAGCATTACAAGCTGTGAATGTAAATGGAAAATAGGAAAGCCATAGCAACACATTACAGGAAAGACACCTAGCAGGCATACAAGGAGTGAATGTAAAGGCCAAATATTGAAGCCATAGCAACAGATTGCAAGAGCCACTGCTATATACCAGTTACACCACAATCCCCACAGGAAAGCACACACACCCATATACACAGTATTACTAGTTGTAGGTGTCAGTTTACATACACACATAGAAGAGGACACTGGAGGAAGGAATACTCAGCTTACAGAACAACATGCATTGCAGTGTCTACAACACAGCCTGAAATATGAGAGACATACCAACCCTTACACTCACAGAACAGTGTCCACAGCAAACCAGCATGGTCCCCACCCTGATAATCTGAAAGTGCTACGCCTACCTAACAAACCTTTTTATAGCATAGTCCTGTAATCACAGTGAGAACTGCAATCACTACACAACAGGCTGCATGCAATTAGTAAATGCTGGCTAACAATTGGTGCAGAGGCCATCACATGGACATGTGCGGATACCTACAAAAACATCCTGTACTCCCAGTCCACACATGCAATACTTTCATTGCACCCGCTGGAGGTAGAGAGAGAGAGAGAGAGAGAAAAAGAAAGAAAGAAAGAAAGAAAGAAAGAAAGAAAGAAAGAAAGAAAGAAAGAAAGAAAGAAAGAAAGAAAGAAAGAAAGAGAAAGGAAAAAAAACCTGTAACAACAAAACAAAGAGGCTGACAGCAGGCCAAGTAACTGCAAGCCTACGCAAACAGCTGCAACAAACACAGGTAATGTAAAGTACTACTATAATAGTCTACATACTGTGAACCCTCCAGATGTGTTATTGGTCTGTATCTATGTATATGAAGATGTGCATAGGGCCGGGGACATACTGAAACTGTCACTGAAGGCTCTACATACATATGTATGTGAAGGTAGCTATGTGCACATAGCAATGTAGGTTGTAGTGCAATGTACAAGTAGGTTGTACAGTAATGGGTGTTCAGCAGTACGTTACTGTGTGTATACATATGTGGAACTAAAAAGGAGTATATATATATATATATATATATATATATATATATATATATATATATATATATAACATGTGTATACATATGTATATCGAGATATGTATGTGTATATATATATATATATATATATATATATATATATATAAAATATGCATATGTGTATACATAGATAGAGAGGGATGTAGAGATACATAGACATATATAGTTTCACAGTGTCATAGTTTAGTACTAGGCTATCTGCAGACAGTGTATAGAACAGATTTAGAAAATTGCGCCTCTGTATAGTAGTGACACAGTGAAGACCCCCATACATAATAGCATTAGTTTACTGTGCCTCTGTCTAGTAGTGACACAGAGATGACCCTGGTGTAAACCTATGATCTACCATACACTCAAGAATTCACATGAAGAGTGTCAGTGAGGGTCTCTGCCTAACATGAACTGGGATCCTGTTCCACAGTATGGGAAGCCTCTGAGTTATGGATTTGTCCCTACAGCATGTCCTATTCATATGTGTGCTGAGGTTTAAATCTGTAGCTGTTGTGGTTCTGATGGATTTGGATTGTATGAGGTGGAACATGTCCAGCAATACCTGATTGGACATGGCCTTGTACATCAGGCACAGATCACCCCTAAGTAGGCAGTATGCTATGGAATAGAGCATGTGTTACTTTAGTCTGGCAGCATATGAAAGTTGTTGGAGACCCTTGATCCTCCTGGTGATGTACTTATGGGGTCCCCCTAGCTGTTGCAAGTGCCAGGTGAGGTACATACCAAATGGGGCATAGTACACAGTCATGGGCCTGATAAGGGAGGAGTATAGGGGTACAATGACCCCTTTTGATCTGGATGTGAGTCCCTTCATGATAAGGTGGGCAAGGTAGAAAGTCTATCCAACCACTTTGGCAACGTGGGTGTCAAATGAGAGGTCAGTATCAATCAGTGTCTCCAGGTCTCTGATTACTTTGTCTGTACTCAGTGGGTTACTGTCTATGTGATAATATGTGGGTACCTGGTCCATCCGAAAGTGTATGACTATACATTACGTGGCATGCAGTTTAAGGCCATGACTCCGGCACCAGTTGTCGGTGTCCGTGAGGCCTTTCAGTAGGATGTATGTGTCAGCTGGTGTATCGACTATGGCGCCTAGTATGCAGTCATCTTTGAACATTGTCAGCCACTACCCTCCCATGTCTGCTTCCACATCTGAGAAATATATGCCGAACATGAGCGGTCCCAGGACAGAGCCCTGTGGGACACCACTTGTGACTGCTCTGAGTCTGACATGGCACCAATGAGTTTGACTGTAGGGTTTCTATCCGTTAGCCGGTTTGCAACCCATCTTGTGACATATGGATTTACATTTCAGCTGTTGATCATGTCTATGATGCCAGAGTGCGGTATTGTGTCGAAAGCCATAGGCAAGTCCAGGTAGGCTGTATGGACCGCTGTGTCCTCGAAAATGGCTCTAGTGACTGATTTGAAAAGGTCAACCAGGTTCATAAGGCAGGATCTGCCCTCTACAAAGCCAAACCGGGTAGGATCAAGTGTCTAAGTCCCCAATGTCTCTGTGTATGAGTTCCATAATGATCCTTTCCATAGCGTTGCAGACCAGGCTGGTTAAGCTTATGGGGCGGTAGTTACCAGGGTCTGTAGAGGTGCCTCCTTTGTGGAGTGGGACTACTGTTGCTGCATGCCAGTGTTCAGATACATATGCTGTAGTAAGGCTATGGTTGAATAGCATTTAATGTGCGTGTGTAGCTCCTCTTGGAGTTCACGTAGCATGCAACCTGCAATACGGTCGGGTCCCATTGATGCTGTGTTTACAGCTTTGCTGAGGGTGGTTCCCAGCTGGACATCTGAGATGACAGGGAGGTTACAGTCAGCTGGGATAAGTAATTCCTCATTTGTGGGTGAGGGAGGGGAGAAATCTGCACTGAAACTGTCTGCCAGAATGTTGGCATTATCTGTGTGTTCAGTGTAGCTTTTGTCACTGTGAACTAACTTTGAACATATCTAAGGGTTCCCACCCAGGTGTGTAACATAGCAGAAAAAGGCCTTGTGGTTATCTGCCCTCTACAAAGCCAAACCGGGTGGGATCAAGTGTCTAAGTCCCCAATGTCTCTGTGTATGAGTTCCATAATGATCCTTTCCATAGCGTTGCAGACCAGGCTGGTTAAGCTTATGGGGCGGTAGTTACCAGGGTCTGTAGAGGTGCCTCCTTTGTGGAGTGGGACTACTGTTGCTGTATGCCAGTGTCCAGATACATATGCTGTAGTAAGGCTACGGTTGAATAGCATTTAATGTGCGTGTGTAGCTCCTCTTGGAGGTCACGTAGCATGCAACCTGCAATACGGTCGGGTCCCATTGATGCTGTGTTTACAGCTTTGCTGAGGGTGGTTCCCAGCTGGACATCTGAGATGACAGGGAGGTTACAGTCAGCTGGGATAAGTAATTCCTCATTTGTGGGTGAGGGAGGGGAGAAATCTGCACTGAAACTGTCTGCCAGAATGTTGGCATTATCTGTGTGTTCAGTGTAGCTTTTGTCACTGTGAACTAACTTTGAACATATCTAAGGGTTCCCACCCAGGTGTGTAACATAGCAGAAAAAGGCCTTGTGGTTATCTGTAGTGTCCATAGCGATGTCCCTCTCATTGTTGGCCTTGCATGTCTGTACGACAAAACGTATCTTTCTACTAGTGCTGATCAGAGATGCCTTAGCTCTATGGAATTCTGCTCTGCCGTGTAGTAGCTACCTTCTGTTGTTATACAATTTGTTCAGTGCTGGGATCCACCAGACAGGACATCTGCCCTTGGTGGAGAGGGTCTTGGTTTTATTTGGGATTGCATGATCCATGCATTCTTGGAGATGTCCGTAGAAAGCATATGTGAAGGTGTCTGCATTGTGGGATGTGGTTTCCACTGGCCCAGAGGGCATAAACGATACCAACTCAGTTATAAGACGTGTAAAGTCAGCATGTGAGAGGTTTCCCACTGTAGTCTTTTGTGTTGTGGGGGAGGTGGGATATGTATATCCAGGGGGATTAGTCTGTGGTCAGATGTGACTAGTGAGGGGTGTACTTCCGGTGTGTAGCACATTGTCCCCATGTTTGTGATGATCAGGTCTAGTATATTATCTCCCCTTGTGGGAGAGGTGACTAGCTGTTCCATTGCATTTGACTTAGTGAATTCCGGGAACCTTTGGGCTAGGGTGTTTGGGGTAGAATAATGCACGCAGTGTATGTTAGGGTAGTTGAAGTCTCCCAATATGATGGTGTGTGGTGGGACATTCATATCTTCCAATGTCTTCAGGAAGGCTGACTGTGGTTCCTGAGATTGGGAGGGTGGTCTGTAACATGCTACCAGTTGTATAGCAGGTTTACCAATGGTTATCTGCCCCTGGATGGTCTCTGATGCTTCATGTGTTGCCACTAACCTGGAGGTGTGGGTGTCCTTCATGAATATGGACACACCCCCTCCCTTTTTGTTTTGTCCTGAGTCCTGGGGCCAAAAAGCATGATACAGGGTATAGCCTGGTACCGCTGGTGTGCTCTCAGGAGCCTTGAACCAGGTTTTCACTTACTGCACACACATCGAGATTGGTAGAATATGTACGTACAGATATATGTAATACACACATACATATATAGATATATGTAGATACATATACATATATAGATAGATCTGACTGACAACAGATATGTCTGTATATGACTATCTCTCTCTCTCTGTCCCACCCCCTCTCACTCTCACTCTCCCTCTGTCTCTCTCTCACTCTCCCCCTGTCTCCCACATCTATATGTATATATCTACATCTATATATACAGATTATATACATATATACAAACATATATATATATATATATATATATATATATATATATAAACAGATATAGATATATACACATATATATATATATATATATATATATATATATATATATATATATACATACTGTGTGAGGCACATGCATGCAGATGTCTTGCAACAGGTGCCTGGTGTCAAAGGCATGAAGGGAACACCAGTGTGGATACTGGAGTACCATACCCCATTCAAAAACACTGACACCAGTAACCACCACATATGTGCATGCCTGCCCACCACTGCATGTGTCAGGGGGGAACAGGGCAACAAGTGTACAATAGGCTCCCCATTGATATACACAGTGGCACACTAGTCCTGTAATACCTGTACATGGAATGTGTCAGCAGACATGGTGTGTCAGCTATGGACATGTAGGTCACTGTACCCCTCCACACCCCACAATGTCCTACATGGTATGTACCTCCCATGACAGCTACAGATATGGAGAAGGACACAGACATATGCAAGTAACTGTGTCATTGTACTCAAACACAATACCTATGCAGAGTGACTGACAAGACCACAGAGCGCACACAGACTACCTACATAGAGGTTACCACTGCTGGATATACATAGTTTGGTCACACCCACGACAGTTGTCTAACAACCATGGTAACACCTCCAACATCCACAACACAAATTACCTATGTCTGTCATCCTTGTCACTGCAGTATAGAGCACATGGTGGAGGTACAGGACCCTACCCACAGATACGACATACCCTGTAGTAGACCACACAGAATTAAGAAGCAAGGCTCCCCATGAGTAGATGTCAGACATACCCCTGCTGAATGTTATGCAGATAGGTAATATGCCATATGAGTCACCCTGTGTAACTGTTTGTAAGGAGCAGGTATGATCATAACACATGTGTCACAAGGGGCAGCGTAGCATAACAGTATGCTGCTGTAGGCCCAGGGCCAAAAGCACACTACCTACCTAAGACACACTGCACACCCATGAACACATTGCAAATGAAATATGTGAGGTGGAATGAGTGTGCCAGTGACTGGGTGCATGTTGTGTACTGGTGTGATTGCTCACCATGACTGTCTGTCTGTCATGGTAGTGTGTGTCCTTGCTGTGAGGCCAGAGACAGGTGTGTGAGGTATTGCGATCAACACATACTACATTGCCATATGTTGTGCTGTGTTACCCTGTATGTCACTGTGGTGTAGGTAGGGTTATGGCAAGTAAGTGTAGTGTGCATTACCAGCGAAATATGTAACATGCATTGTGTGCAGTGCATGGGCTGATAATGTTCCCCATACAGTACCTTGATACAAACCCCCAGTGTGAGGTTGTGTATTGTACCTGAAACAGTGTGTTGACTGCTGCAGTATACTAGTCTGTCGTATAGAGTGTGTCAGGTACTGTTGCACAGTTGTCGGATGAGCACTGATATTTGGTAATTTACATGTGTATCCCCCAATAGACAGACAGATGCTATATATGGTGGTTAAGTTATATCACTGCAGTCGAGTATTATGTGTATTATGTGTGCCATAGTTTGCTGACAGATATTGCTGACATATTTTCCTTCTCCTTTTCAGGGCTATGGTTCACCAGCGGAACCCTGTCTACTCCACTGCAGAGGAGGAAGAGATACACCAGAGCCTGGTGCGAGTTTGTACTCTTTCCCGCACCAGCCAGAACCAGCAGGAGAGGGCTGCACTGTGGCAAGACCTGGTCCGTCAGGTAAATGACATAGGCACACATAACTGGACATATGAGCAGGTACACCATCACTGCAGTGATTTAATTAGAAATGTCCGTTAGCGCAAGGCCGGATATCCACAGGCAGCAGCTTGCCACAGGTGGTGGGGTGTCTAGACATCCCCCCTCACCAGACTGGAGGGACTACTCCTAAGTGTTGTGGCTCCAGCCCAACAGCAACAGCAGCAGCATACATGTGTAGTGATGGAGGCTGGAGCCACACAGCAGCAGGACACGGAGCATGCAGGTAACATGCCATGTGTATAGTTGACCATTCTGTACACTGTTAGCTTATGCATGTGTGAGGTGTGTCCTCGTTTTGTAGCTGTAATCTTGGTAATTATTGTGCAAGAGTGATATCCTCAATATCAGCAGTACACCTGTGGAAGCTAACTGTTGCACTACTGAACTGTATCATGCCCACAGTATCAATGGCACAGTTGTGCCCACTGACAATAAATGTCTCTTTTTCTGCAGGTCCCTCTGGTGTAACAGCAAGGCAGCCTATCCATGCTGGTGAGTGTGTAATACCATTACCTTCAATACTCTTGATACTAACAGTAATAATAGGCTGAAGCAGTAATGCTATGTGTTTGATTGCAGGTGTGTTTGTGTCTGTGGGTTGATATCTCATATACTGAGGTGTGTGCATGTGTGCATGTGTGCATGTGCCCATGTGTGCATGTGTGCATGTGTGCATGTGTGCATGTGTACATGTGTGCATGTGCCCATGTGTGCATGTGTGCATGTGCCCATGTGCACATGTGTGCATGTGTGCATATGCACATGTGCGCATGTGTGCATGTGCCCATGTGTGCATGTGTGCATGTGTGCATGTGTGTATCAGTGGTGACATTGTGTACACATTCTTACTCCTACAGATTCTGGTGCTGCTCTGGTGTTGTGCAGCAGGGAACCTGAATCAGCTGCTGTGGATAATGATAATGATGATACCTGTGTAATGGCACAGGTAGGTGTGCCAGGGTCCGTCATTGGTCAGCCAATTGATACTACACAGCTGTCAACCCTATCAATGTGCACAGTCATCCTGCCAATACATCCTTTGTCACCAATGTCCCCAGATGATGGACAGGATACAGTGGGCATTGACCAGGGTAATGTGGTATTGGTTTTACCCCCACGCAGCCTGGGCGAAAAACACACGTCAATGGAGGCCCCCCTGGTCTTTTCATCCCCCCCGAGCGGATCCCACAGGGTTTCAACCCCACCCTTTTTTTTTAGACTCCCAAAAAATTTGGGTTATACCTAAGGTCAACATCCCCACAGCCTGGGTTGGGCCCCAAGCGTCGTATTTGGGGATCCTGTGCCCGACAAACTTTACAGCATGTTTTGGGGGGGTTGCCTCCCAAACGGTAACAACAGGGCTAGCTAAAAATGTCCCAAATTTCACTGATGTTTCCCCCACCAAAACCGCAGACAGGGCCCCGACTCCCCAACGCCATGGGCAATGGTGGAAATTTTGGGGGTCGATTGGGTTTTCAGAACAGCGGCGGCCCGGTGACAAAAGGGGAAATGGGCCCCGCCCCGAAGTTCTGTGGTATAACCACCCTCTGGGCGGACAGTAACAGGTTGTCCCAGTAAACCACCCTTTTTGTGACATCCCATCTGGTTAGTAGATGGCCACCTCCCCAAGGGGCCGGGGCCACAGACATGATCTTATGATGGCAGGGACAGTTGTGGGTGTCCACAAACACCTGAATGGGAGATGAGGTGGGATTGTGCATATACACAAAAGGTCAAGGGGCTAAAAAACACACTGCACAAAAGCCCCTCTTTTCTGCTGCCCCACCAAACACAAACAACATGCAAGGTTTTATCAGTGGAACTGGCAACCGGTACACACCCTGTCTATGGGTTTACCCCCTGTCTGTAAAAATTTCAGGAACAGGTTAACTGGGTATGCCAGGGGGACTACAAGAAATTGTAATGTTGTGTTGACAACGTACGTGAATGTTTTTTGGGTATATCCGCATTATGCAGTTACTATGAATGTCATTGTTTGTTTTTTAACCCCTAGTAATTACCACGTGTTTGTTGACATTTTGCTATGGGGGGTTTTAAAATGGCCACCTACATAGGGGCCGGGGTTGTACATATTGTACTAATGATGGCCCTGTCAAATGCAGTTGCTGCTGTCCAACACATTGCAATGCAATTTTCAGGGGTTATATTGGCAGACTAAAAAATTTAGGGCTCACAAAGCACCTAGACTACAAGGTCACATATACCATGCATGAAACACCCAAAACACGAACTAAATTCAGGAGGGGATGTATCATGTCAAGGAACTGTGGGGCCAGGGCATCATACATCAACAATTGGAATGCTGATGGGGCTAGTGTCTGTTATTTGCAGTGATTATTTCAGGTATGACACTTGGGGTCAGGCCGATTCAACAACGGTAAATTTTGGTTATACACTTTTGGGTGTGGCGGGCCCAGGTTGCCGAAGCTGGGACTGGGTTAAGTGTGCAAATCACGCCTACTGGGAACACACCTTTTTTGTTGTAGATATCTACATACAGGCCTGCTACGTACTTTTTTTGGGAGCTGTTTTCCTGTTTTGTTCCTAAACACTGATTTCCACCTGAGTGCAGATTTCGTGCCCTTTTGGATCCCTATGACTCTGTATTTTTAGACTGAGCCTTCTACTTGACAGGCCCGTTTGCCTGTTTTAGTAGCTTCCTTAACAATTGCATATGACACCTCATTTCTCAAACAGTTCATAATCCAGACAACTCAGGGATACACCCCACATGTCCCCTTTGGACCTTGTTCCCCATTTGGCCCATTTTTTATTAGAGGGGTCACAATGCTATGGTACATTGCAAAGGTCACCTGTCATCCTCCGGCCCGTTGGGGAATCGTGAGCAGTGGAATGTTAAACTGTCAGTACACAGACAACCCTTCCCTTTCCCCTACACAACACATTGAAGTGCAACCACATACCAAACGGGGCAAGCAAACTCAGCACCACCCGTGGTGGATGGGATACTACAGTGAATACATACCAGTTCCCCTAGCCTGCCACCCAATCCAAACCAGAAACCACGGCTTTTGGCCTGAATAGATCCCCCTACACACACCTAAAGGACCACAACAAACTTAAAAGGGAGCCCCTAGCTCCAAACCTTTGAAAAGTCACACCCTTCCCCTGCCCTTGTATGAGGTACCTCACGAGGTACACGGGCCTGCTCACCAGGTGAAAAAGGTGGGGCAGTAGCTTGGGGGGCACATACCACCACATAACACAACATACGTCACCCAAGGCATTAGGTTGACTATCATTTCTGGCCCGGTTTGACCTCTATATCCCGGACAATGTTAGGGGACATAAAAGGGGGTTTGACTTTGGAATGGGATGCCCCCGGGTTGGACACCCCCCACCAGAATGTGCCACAATTGTAGACAATCATCATTTTGAATTAAATTGTTTCAGGACATTCAAAGGGGATCCTCCTGCTGTATTAATGCTGGGCACCCCATTTTTTGGGGCAGTTGATGCACCCCTGGGTTGTATATTGGCAAGGCTTTCTCACACATGGTTTTTACAAGGTACTTCTACCACCACACGGTATCCCCGGATAACCTAATGAATGCACTAACAGCAGAGGAAAACCCCAAATGCATCGGGAAAAGTCCTTACATGGGGGCGCAAAATCCCTGGTAACAGTTTGGAAAGGGCCCCCGGTGAAATAGTGCCAGGCATTCCCATACCATGTTGCCCCCTAAAATCCCCCAAACAGGGGATGATCCCAAACACCTCAGTAAACACCCCAGGGTTGGTGGGATGCAAAACTAGAGCCTTCCATGTGCAACACAGTGGGGGAGACTGTTCAGGTTTAGTGGCCAAACATCCCCACCCAGGAAACCCACTTCCTTCCACAAAACTGGGAATTGCGGTTCACCACCATTTATGGTTGTAGCACTACCCAAACATAATGGGATTATTTTTGCTCGACCCCCTTAAGGTTCTTACATTTATTTGATTGTATGGAAAAACTTTTTACCATCCCACAGGGGACAACATGCTACCCTTTCACACCAAAAGTGGACTTATGTCCCGACCATCATGTATCCCCTTCTGGGGGATCCCAACAACCCCCAGTATTCACTACCCATAGCCCCCGCAAGAAACCCATATACGTTGTCTTTTCATATTCCATTATTACATGGGACTTTTGGAATGGGAAGAGTTCCAGGGACATATGTTGGGGGAAACTCACTGTGTGCATTGAATTCTGTATTGTAGTCTGTTTAACAAAAAAAATGGCAAATGTGTGCAAAATAAAATGGCATTTTTGGAACAAACCCTACTTATGTTAATCATTTTGGAGATGCAGTGGACCCTATTTGATTCTGGGATTGTTTTCCTCTTACTTAAGGGTGTGACATCATGTGTTTAGACGTGGAATACAGCATTGTTGTGAGTAATAGTTGCCCAAAGGGACATTTCTCACACATGGAATTGAATACTTCAACCACCCATTCGGTTCAAACCCCTACCTAATATTTATGACACTTGTGAGGCCAGTGCAAAGCATTTGCATTTGGGGATTGCCTCCTGTGTACTTTATGTACACACTGTTTGACAGTGGAATATGCAGCATTGTTGTGTAGAATGTTGCCAAAACATTTCTCCAATGGAATTGCCCCTCTCCCCCAACAGGGATTCAGGTTAAACCCCCACCAATTTTATCCAGTAACAGATTCCCTTTTGCATTACTGGGGATTCTTTTCCTGTGTATTATGGGTGTGACTTCGGTTTGACATGGAAAGCAGCTGTTTGTGTGTTAGTTGCCAAAAGGGACATTTTTTTAAAATGGAATTTCCAATTATACCCCATTCACACTGGGGACTTTTAGGTTCAAACCCCTCCCTTGTTATGACCTTGTGGGGAGTGGGGCTTTCATTCTGGGTGTTTTTTGACATTGAAAGGGCTGACAATTTGGTGAAAAGGGTATGATACTGAAACACATACAAACAACTTGCTTAACTTTGAAGTGGGTATTGGGGGGGGGGGGGGGGGGGGGGGGGGGCGGGGGGGGGGGGGGGGGGGGGGGGGTTTTTTTTTTTTTTTTTTTTTTTTTTTTTTTTTTTTTTTTTTTTTTTAATTTTTTTTTTTTTTTTTTTTTTTTTTTTTTTGGTTTCTATTATTTTTTAACCACCCTTACCCCAAGGGAACACATTTTTTTTGGGGTTGGGTCAAAAAATGCAAGGGGAAAATTTTTTTTAATTTTTTTTAAAACCTTTGTGTCCCCAGGGTTTTTCTTTTATTTTTTCTCCCCTTGGAATTGGGGGACTTACTTTGGGTTTTTTTAAAACCCTTTAATTTTGGTTAAATTTTTTTTTGGGCCAATTTTACTTTTTTGTTTCCCCACAGGGGTTGACTTTTTTAAATTTTTACACTTTTTTTTTCTTTTCATTTAGGGGGTTGTTTGAAAAAAATGGGGCCTGTTTTTTGGCACCAAATTGGTTCCTTTGGGGGTTTCTTATGGTTTGGGTTTTCCCTTTTTGTTTTTTTTGGGGGGGTTGGTGTCAGGGTGGGAAGGGGTCCGATTATGGTTGGGGCCAGGTTTGGGGGAGTTTTTTCCCCTCTTTTGCAAAACCTGTTTTCAGACCCGAAAAATCCTTTTCCATTTTTTGGCCCCCTGTAACCCTAAAATGGTTGACAAAATTTTAATTTTATTTAGGGCATTTAAAAAAAGGAGAGGTTTTCCCAGGGGGAAAAACCATTTTCCTTTTTGGTGGGAATTTTCCAGGGTTTTTTACCCTGGGGGTTTGGGGGGAAATTTCCCTTTGGGCCCCCTTTTTGGCCTTTTCAAAAACATGGGGGGCCCCCTGGGGGCCAAAGGGGTTCCCGGTTCTGTACTTGAGCTGGTTTGCAACCCATCTACTTGCATAGGGGTTTATAGTTAGGCTAGTGAGCTTATCTGTACCGCCAACTAGGGTATTGTATGGAAGGGTTTAGCAAGGTCCAGATAGGCTGTGTGATCCACATTCCCCACATCAATGGCCTTGGTGCATGTTTCACATGAGTCAGACATGTGTAAGGGGCAGGATCTGCCCTATGACAGCCACACTGGATAGGGTCCAATGTCTGTAGGTCCCCAATCTCGTTATTCATGGGATTCATGATCATCCTCTCCATTACTTTGTCAACCTAGATAGTCGAGGTTGAGGGGTGACAGTTTGCAGTATCCATTCAGGCACCCCCTTTGTGGTGTGGGACCACTGTTGCTGTACACTGCTCTTTGGGTACATATCCTGTGGTAGGACTGATAGTGCGCAGTACTGCTATTTGCTATTCCATTCTTCTTACAGTACTTGTTGGACACAACCCAGGACACCATCTGGTACCATCGATGCTGTGTGCTGTGCTTTGTGGATGCTGGCTGTTACCTCAGCATCTGCAATGTCAGGGGGCCAGCACTCTCCTGGGATAGATATTTGGCAGTTAGTTGCTGGTGGGGAGTTTGGAAGGAATCTGTTTGGTAGGCTGTTGGCAATGTGTGTGGGTTTGGTGTATTGTTTGTGATATTAGAGTGCTGCAGAGCATATCTGTGGATTATCACCATGGTTCCTATCATCAGGTAGGACAGCTGTGTGATAATCCTTTGTGTCCTGCACAATTTGTATCATCATAGGTTCATACTAGGCTATCTGCCCTGGCCTTGTTTGAGCACGGACAGACTGTGTGTGGGTCTCAACACCCCTTGCAATGTGCATATTATGCCCATGTAGGGTTTACTTTGCTAGATGTGACACAGGGATGGCCCCCAATGTACACCTACTATCTCCCATGCACTTCACCAGATTTCTCTTGTTGAGTTTGAGTGTGGAGCTCAGCCTATCATGGACTGGAATTCTGTTCCAGAGTGTCAGGAGCCTCTGGGTTATGGATCTGTCCCTCCAGCACATCCTTTTAATCTATGTGTGGAGGTTCAGATATCTCACTGTGGTGTGTCTGCTGGATTTGGGGTTTCTGCAGTGGATCATGTCCATTCATTCTGGATTGGACATGGCCTTGTACATCAGGCATACATCACCTCTGACTGGGCAGTATGCTTCTGAATTGGGCTGTGGTTTCTTCAGCCAGGCTGCAGATGTCCAATGTTTGGACCCTTTATCTTGTTGGTGAGGTACATTTGGGGTCTTTTTAACTGCTACAGGTGTAAGGTAAGGTACATCTGAACTGGGGCATTGTTGTCACGTATGGGCCTGATAAGGGAAGAGTATGGGGGCACAGTGACCTCTCTAGCTCTACATGTGCATCCTTTCATATTAAGGTGGGCAATATAGCAGGTCTTCCTGGCCACCTTGGCAATGTGAGTGTCACATGACAGGTTACCATCCACTTGTGTCCCTAGGTCCCTGATTACTTCTTCCATACATAATGGATTGCCACCTATGTCATACTTTGTGTGTGCCTTGTTTGGTATTTGTTGAGACATTCATACTCTGCAGTGTCTTCAGGAAGGCTGGCTGGGGTACCTGGGTTTGTGTGTGTGGTCTGTAGCAGGCTTCAAACAGGTACACAGTTTGAGCCAGTGTTACTTGCCCGTGGATAGTCCATGCTGCTTCTTGCTGTGGTACCAACCTTGGGGTGTGGTTATTCTTGATAATTACTGGTAGCCACACTCCTATTGTCGTGTGTTCCATGTTTTGGAGCTGTAGAGCATGGTATGAGGCATAACCTGGTAGTATTAGGGTGCTCTTCTGGGCCTTGACCCAGGTTTCTGTTACAGAACACATATTACCATTCTCCATGCTGTGGTGGGTTTGGTCTGTATGCACCTTGCAGGTTAGACTTCTGGCGTTGGGTAGTATTACGTCCAGGTTATTATCCCCTGTGCTACCTATGGTGGTGGGTTTGTGTTTCCAGACTTACCTATTCCAGGCACAGTGGGGGTGACAACAGCCTTTGCCAGTATCCACACAGCCAGGTGTGCTGGGTGTGTCCCATCCCTAGCAGGTGGGGCATCATGTCTTGCTCAGCATGTCAGCCCAGGCTGTCAGCCATGTGTTCCCCCTTGCTTACAGCAATACCTCAGCCAATTATTGTACTTGATCTTGTTGTCTTCATAGTGTGGCATCATGCTTGGTGAGGGTGAGATGTTAGGTAGGGTCTTCATGTTTGCATATACTAGATGGTGTTACATTGCTTAACACATGGCAATCATGCCTCAGGTGGTGCTGCAGGGCTGCCTCTGTCGGATGCACATACTACACTCCCTGTACATGTTTGAGAGCAGGTTGTGTTATGTTAGGCATGCCTGTTACTATATGAGTGAGTCAGAGAGGGGTATAATTCCCAGGGTTCCTACTGGGCCAGTGCATGTGCTATGCGTTGCCTCTTTGCCAAGGCCAGGGCATACTGGGCACGCCTCCTTCTGTCTACTGGGGCAGGCTCAGGTTGTTCCTCCTCCAAGTCACGCTCTGCCTGTGATGGCCTTGGCAATGGTGGGGGGCTGTTTGTCCCGGCCCTATGCTGGTCCTGCTGCAGCTGTTTTTTGCAGAATCATATTATGTAGCATAGCACGTACCATGACAATTTGGGTACATGTAGTTGGTGAGTACTGCAAGGCTCCACCAGATGTGTCCAGGCACTGGAACAATGACTTGAGCAGCCCAAAGACATGCTCTATTACATTACGTGTTTGTGCGTGTGCCTCATTATGGCGTTCCTGTTCGGGTGTGTGAGCATTTCTGATGGGTGTCATCAGCCACAGCTCCAGTGCATATCCTGCATCCCCCACTAGGTGACCATGTGGGATGTCCCCATTGGCAAATGTCTGGTACAGCTGCGTCTTATGCCAGATATGGGAATCATGGTAGCTCCCAGGGCAGCCAGCACACACATTCATTATTATGCCCTGGGCATCACACATGACCTGGCAGTTGACGGAGGGGAAGCCCTTGCGGTTAATGTAGGCCCTACCCCGCTCACCGTCTGGTGCTTTGATGCGTATGTGTGTGCAGTCTTTTGCACCCACTACCTCAGGTTATTCCGCTATTTGCTGGAACAGATGCATATTGCTGGCCAATACCTCACGGGCATTGAGGAAATATACATGCTCACTGACATGTGTTGACATGGCATCCAGGAACTGATGCAGTACCCTGGAGGCTGATGACTGTGATATCCCCATCATATCACCAGTTGATCTCTGGAAGGTACCTGTTGCTAGTATTCCTAGGCCAACACATACCTTGGTTTCCACTGGGATGGTTTCCCCTCTGTTGGTTCTGTGTGTGAGGCGTGGTCTGCACAGCTCAACAATTTGCTGCAGGAGGTCTCTGTCCACTCTATAGTGCTCCACTATCTCCAGCTCATGTAACCCCTGGTAGGTGACCCTGGGCCTGTACACTCTTCTCCGACTCCTCACTGTGGGTTGTCTGGCAGCATTTGCATTGTCACCACCCTCAGCAAGTCTCCTATGTCTCCTTATAACAGCTATGGCAGCCCCTAGCATGTTTGGTCTGAGTGCAGCTTTTTCAGTTTTCACTTCTACTAGCTTACTCCTGTCTTGCAGTGTCTCTTGAGAGAAACATACTGCAATGCTGTTTGCAGTATTTTAAGTGCTGGGCTGGGCTTGTATTCTGCCTGTGTAATTGCCTGCTTCTAATTGTTTTCACCTGCTACCTCTACCAGTATTCCCTGCTAGTTTCCTACTATTTCTTCTGCTTCCTTTTTCCTCTCTGTTTCCTCAGGGGGAGCAGCGTGCAAAGCAGCGAAAACACGCTCACAGTGGCTACCACGTGCGCACACATGCTTATACGGACTGGAATCTGTTTATTCGGGTTAAAACGTGTGCGCACCAGCGCAAACAGGTTTACAGATCTTTAAACAGGCTCCTACATGCTTACTCTGCCTTACACGTGCGCACTCTGTCTTACTCGCGGCTCCCAGCGTGCACATGCACGCATGCACGTACAGCAAGAAACTTTGGTGTTAGCCACAGTGTACACCTTCCATTTCTTGACTTTCCCATGCTTATCTGTTGACACTCCTCTTTTCATGCTGTGTGATTGACATCTTTCACATACCACTTTGCTTCAATGAGCTTGATTTCTTCCTGACATTCCCCCCTGTGATGTCACCTATCTCCTACTCTGTTACTCCCCCTTATCTAACTCTTACACTACACTGAATGTGCTCATTTGCTGTGTGACAGTGTGATTCACTATCCTACCACTCATTTACGTAGGATTGCCTACTAATGCTTAGTTACATGTCTTACACTCAACTTCCCCCCTTAGCAACCACTAGACGGTGGCCATGTTGTTTTTGGTCTGCTAGTCCCTGCATTGCAAATCCATGCATTACATAAAACCCACATTTGTGGGTTTCAAACCTTTATTTTTCTGTTTTATATAGCGCAGCCCATTTGGGCGGGGCTGCGCTGCGTTTAAACCTCGCCGATCGCCGAAAAAAAAAAATTTATTTCATGTTTGCATCGGGTTACCATGCCAGTGGCCACATATTTGGCCATTGGCATGCTGACTGCAACATTTGCACACTTTATTTGGAGCTGTCATGGCTCCATTGTGTTATTTGCAGTAATGTACTCAGTTGTCAACTGAGTACATTTCTACACCTAACACGACTCTTACACGGGCTGGTTTCAGCTTTGTAGATCACTAATCTAACTCATTTGCATGCCTTTCGGCTGCAAGTGAGGTGATTAGCATATTCACGCCCTGCCCGTGTAAGAGTTGTTTTAGCTGGTCTCTTACATGGGATTTCGGGCTGTTCCTGGATCGCAATGGCTGCATGGAGTCTTACACGACTCTTAGACTCCGTGCAAGCCATCGTGAATCCTGCCCTTGGTTTTGTTTTTATATTTTTGCACTTCTTCTTCCTCTTCTTTTCCTTTGTCTACATAATCCTGGGATTCACTAAACTAATTTCTCCATGCAGGAACAATCTAGCCACTCCTGCATGGAATCTGGCCATCGAGTGATCCAGTAAACTACTGTTTTGATGTGCACGAGCCTGCCTACACTATTCCTGCATGAACACCACTGCATAATGCTTAATACCTCATTTGCTTGTGTAAACCATGCAAATGAGCTGAATTAGTGATTCAGCAAGCAGGCAGGCATCCTTGCAAGAATAGTGTTAGTTGCAGAAATGTATTTGGCTACTAGCCAAATACATTTCTGCAAAAATGAAAACGGAGGCATGACAGCTCAAAAAAAGCATGTATTATAATCTTTAGACATGTCAATGGCAAAATGTATGGCCTTGGCATGGAAAAGTGTTTAATTTTTATAAAAATAAAAGTTTTATTTTGGCCGATCTCGGCCATTTAAGCATAGGGCAGCGGTGTGCAAACAGGATTGTGCTGAAAATAAAAAAAAATGTGAAAACTCAATTATAAGGGAAATCTGCATTTTGTCATTATAGTCTATTCCATGCAGAATCAAAACAATACCAGGGAACCATGGTTGACAAGGGGAAAGGCTCTGGGGGAGTGTAGTAACTATGGACTAAGGCAGTGGGGTATGCAAATGAGGGGAAATTTACTGAATCACAAAAATCTTCTGAGTGCCAAACTGCACCTAACTGTGTAGGTGCTATAGCATGATCATGTAAGTAGTAGGAGCAACAGACATGAAAAGGGGGTGCATCATGCATGATGTAAGCACATTGGAGCCCTATGTGGCACAGATAAGCTTAGCTAAGCAAGGGTGTGTTTCTGACGCTATAGTGACTTATTCCATAAAATGAAGAGCGTGTTCGCGTCCAGGGAGGGTCATTTCTTCATGTTTGCATTAGCTAAATGCACACCCAGTCTAAAAGAAAAAACAACCCCTCCCAGAAATAGCAGGACTGTTTACAGTTGGGCACCGGGTTTGTGCGGCATGCCTCGGGGCTTAAAAGGGGAGGAAATGGGAAGGGAAAAAAAAAGAAAAAAGGAAAATAGCAGAATAAAAGCAATCAAGAACAAATGACATAGCTAGCAGGTGGAATGCATCATAGTCAGCCAATCATACAGGCAGCATCTGCAGCACAACAGTACAAACTATGCAAACACCTTACAGTCTGTTCTTTCCCACAAACACTGCACCATTGGTCTACACATGTGGAGGAATTTTAATTGGAAAAATGTTAGGGGCTGCCATTGCTTTGATCCATCAGTATTTGCTAGAGGCTGAGGGCAGAGAGGAGGATAATGCTGACAACCGCCACAGACCAAGGAGGAGAAGAGTGTTCAGACCCAGGGTAACTTACCAGGTGCTACATGATCTGGAGATGGTAGAGTGCTACAGGATGGACAGAGACATACTTCAGCAAATCACCGAGCTGTGCTGGCCTCAACTCAGACCTAGAGCCAACAGAGGGGAACCCATCCCAGTGGATACCAAGGTATGTGTAGCTTTAAGAATTCTAGTACAGGTACTTTCCAAAGACTTATTGGGGACTTCATGGTTGTCTCACAGTCATCTACATCCAGGGTACTCCACCAGTTCCTGGATGCTATGCTACCACATGTTGGTGAGCACATTTACTTCACCAACACCCGTGAGGAGAGGACCAGCAATATGCATCTCTTCCACCATGTAGCAGAATATCCGGAGGTACTGTGTGCGATAGAGTGCATGCACATCTACATCAAAGCACCACCCAGTGAAAAGAGTAGAGTCTACATAAACCGCAAGATATTCCCCTCCATCAACTACCAGGTTGTATGCAATGCCCAGGGCATTATCATGAATGTGTGTGCTGACAGCCCTGGAAGCTATCACAACTCCCACATCTGGCATTCATCACAGCTGTACCAGGCATTTGCCAGTGGGGGAATCCTGTATGGCCATCTGGTGGGGGATGCTGGCTATGCACTGTAGCAGTGGATGTTGACACCTATCAGAAATGCACACACACCTACACAAGAACACCATAATGAGGCACACGTACAAACCAGGATCATTATAGAGCATGTGTTTGGGATGCTCAAGTCATGGTTCCACTGCCTTGACATATCTAGTGGAGCCTTGCAGTACTCTCCAGCCACATGTGCACATATGTTCATAGTATGTGCCATGCTACACAATATGATCATGTGGAAACAGTTGCAGCAAGAACAGCATGGAGAAGGGCCACACAGCCCACCACCATTGGCAAGGTCCCCACAGGCACAGAGGGACTCAGAGGAGGAGGCCCCTGGGCCTGCTCCTGTAGGCAGACAGAGGCATGCCCAGTATGCTCAGGCCTTGGCAAAGAGGCAATGCATAGCACACACTCTGACACTGTAGGGACCCCAGGGCCTGACACCTCTCTCTGACTTACACACACAGTAAAATGGATGACACACACATCTCATTACCTGTAACTTACCATGTATAGACAGTGTACTGTGTGCATCCAACATAGGTGTCTCTCAAGCACTGTCCTCACAACTGCTGCAGGTACAAGGTAAGTCAGTCTTCTTAACAATAAATGAATGGATTAGTATGTTTTGCTAGCATATCTATAGTAATGCTGCATGTATGCAGGGTGGCCTACTGGGATAGCAGCAAACTGACAACTATGTGGGACACTAGGAAATGTCTGGCTAAAACTGGCCTCCGCGCACTATGTAGTACCCAAGGTGGCAAATCCCACTGCAGTATATGTGTGGGGAGAACTAACTGGGAGGTCATAGGTCACAGGCATGGATGTCAGTATGGAGGTCCCATACCCACCCCTCACACCCACACAGGAAGTCAGCTGTAGAAAACCAGAGAGAAATGTCTGGTAAAGGCACACAAATGGCGGCAATGTTGAATTATCCCCCCCTACAGACTAACACAGTGATAGCACAGCAGGTCTCACAGTTGCAGTAAGGCTATGAAGGGTAAGAAGTCTGAAAGTCACATTTATGCCATTACAATCTGACCTGTGCTCTTTACTGACATGCCTTTAGTCCCAATTGTATACATACAATTGTATGTATATGGAATGAAAATGTAAAGCAAATATCAGCACAGTCTATGCAAATATGTACAGTTGACAGGTATGCCCCCCAATTATGGCCACAGAAGGATATGACATCTCAGGTTAGAAAGATACCACACAAGCAGGAGATCCCCATATACCCACAGAAATGCAGTAACATGTATGTTTGCAGGGAACTAGCAACACAACACACATTGGCAGGGCTGTACGAATACACATGAAAACATGTTGTCTGTCCACAATATGCAGGAGTCAATGAGCTGTGTGTATGTGTGGTTAATACTGTCAGGATCTGGCCAGCACATTCTCCTGGCAGTCATCTTGTAGTGCCCTAGGTACAGTGCTGTCTTTGACAGGGGCATGTGCAGATAAATGCATTGCCAACTGTTATGCATGTCAGTGACACTCACTGCTCTGCCACTGACATACCTGGAAGTCACAGTGCTATGTGGAATATACTACACATATAATGGACATCTTGAAGGATGTGTAGCCAAGGTGCCAAGGCTTTTGTGAATATAAGTGCTTTTTGGTACTGTTGCCAGTGGTTATTCTCAATTATCCTTTTTTCTTATGTTTGCTTTTACATATAATGGACATACCTGCACAGTAGAATGCGCTCTTTATCCACACCCATAACTCCCAACCCCTGACAGCAAGATGTCTGAACAAGGGCAGAAATAAAAGTGGAACAAAGGCACAATGATAGGCATGTGTTGTAAATATTGCCCTTACATACTGAGAAAGTTGGTAAGGTGAGGGGTTTGCAGTAGCAGGAATTGTCTGAAGGTTATGTAGTCTGAGACAGTAATGTCTGTCATTATTTTGTAACATCACTCTTCAATTATATGTAACTAACTTGCCATAAAACACACAAGTTTACATAGGTAGGAATGAACCTCTAGCCAAACACCTGGACAACCTGCAAAAAATGTACAAGTGAGAGGTATGGCCACAGAAGGATATGGCATCTCAGGTTAGAAAGATACCACACAAGCAGGAGATCCCCAGTCATTATATCACCAGGTTGCTGGACTGTTTACACAGCACATCACCACTCAACTGGCTGTAGCCACAACTCTCAAATGGCCTTGTTGGGAAAGAATGTAGATAGCTGCCCTCATAATATTGGTATATGCATCATACAACTAGTATTCCTCTGGTAAAGCATTGTGATGATCTGAGGATGTCTGGCACTAGGTAATGACACAATACATTGCAGTGTCAGACTACAGATATGTCAGAAAATGTCTGCTAAACAAACCCAGTACCATGAGGAATGTCCTATATACTCCTGATAGGTATGGCTCTGTTAGTGTGTATGTTTATAAGAAAAAGCATTTTGATACGTTTCCCACCCAGTGCCCCACTTTATTAGTCTTGCTGATGTAATTCCCTTTATCAGTGCCTTTGGCCAGTTATCAGCCCAGTAAGCTCTGTAGCACATGTGATAACTATGTAACACTATAGTACAAATCACTAGATAGGCAGGGGTTCTACTCTCAGATCTGGCAAATGTGTGTGTATGTTTGTAAGAAAAAGTATTTTGATAAGTTTCCCATCCATTGCCCCATTTTATCAGTCCTGCTGATGTCATTCTCCTTACTAGTGCCTTTGGCCAGTTGTCAGCCCAGTAAGCTTTGTAGCACATGCGATAACTGTGTAACACTATATTACAAATCACTAGATAGGCAGGGGTTCTAAACTAAATACTGGCATGTGTGTGTGTGTGTGTGTGTGTGTGTGTGTGTGTGTGTGTGTGTGTGTGTGTGTGTGTGTGTGTGTGTGTGTGTGCGTGTGTGTAAGAACCATATCATGTGTGGGTTGTACCATTTTGAGTTGTGTACCACCCTGTATTCTTCCCATCAGCCTACTTTACAAGGCCTGCTGATGTCATTCATCTTAGAAGTACCTTGGGACAAGGTGAATTCATATAAGCTCTGTGGCACATTTGATAACTGTGTAACATTATAGTAGAAATAACTAGATAGGAGCAATCTTGTGTGTGCATTTGTGTGTGTGTGTATGTGTGTGTGTGTGTGTGTGTGTGTGTGTGTGTGTGTGTGTGTGTGTGTGTGTGTGTGTGTGTGTGTGTGTGTGTGTGTGTGTGTGTGTGTGTGTGTGTGTGTGTGTGTTTGGGTTAAGAATCATATCGGGTGTTGGTTATACCAGTTTGAGTTGTGTATCATCCTGTCCACTTTCCATCACCCTACTTTACAAGGCCTGCTGATGTCATTCACCTTAGAAGTACCTTGGGACAAGGTAAATTCATATAAGCTCCATGGCACATCTGATAACTGTGTAACACTATAGTAGACATAACTACATAGGTAGGGGTTCTAACCTCAATACTGGCAAGTGTATGTGTGTTTGTGTGTGTGGGTTGAGAATCATATCGTGTGTGGGTTATGCCATTTTGAGTTTTATGCCACCCTGTATACTTCCCATCACCCTACTTTACAAGGCCCACTGATGTCATTCACCTTAGAAGTACCTTGGGACAAGGTGAATTTGTATAAACTCTGTGGTACATCTGATAACTGTGTAACACTATGGTAGACATAACTAGATAGGTAGGGGTTCTAATCTCAATACTAGTGTGTGTGTGTGTGTGTGTGTGTGTGTGTGTGTGTGTGTGTGTGTGTGTATGTTTGGGTGGAGAATCATATCGTGAGTTATCCCATTTTGATGTGTGTACCATCCACGCCTGTTTGCCACCTCCCAATGGCATTACTTTATATAGTGTGTTAATGGCATCTGCCTCACATGCAGCATGTTAAACCATTGTACAGGCCATTCCAGTCATATGTACAGATATTTATGGAATATATGGATGTTTGCAATCCATATGTGGTCTGTGTCCCCTAACAATGGCCATGTATGTGATATTATTGCCAAATAGGTCACAGTTTGTGCACTGACACACATGCCAGCATCAGATATCATACCTGACTGAAACATTATGCTGATACAGCATCTGTTACCCTATCACTTATCCAGGCTTGTAGGAGAAATAGATTACTCCAGTTGCTATTTCTGGTGGGTTATCTCACCATCCAT
The DNA here is from genome assembly GCF_019279795.1 of Protopterus annectens. Classification (NCBI taxonomy): domain Eukaryota; kingdom Metazoa; phylum Chordata; order Ceratodontiformes; family Protopteridae; genus Protopterus; species Protopterus annectens. Next base: position 1,805,091,510 of record NC_056737.1, on the reverse strand, counting down.
GAAGGCATTCACAACATTACGTGTTGTAAGAGGTAGAGGGTTATGTCCCACATCTATAATCTATGTGAGGCATGTCATGTGTATGTAGCACTATAGTACATTAAAGTGGTTATGTAGCTTTACGAATCTGTCCATTGCCAACTGTGTTTGTGTTACTATATACACATTCCCTGTGTCAGTCTTTACTGTGTGTATGCAAAAGATATACAATTTTGTCTCCCTGTTCCACCCTGTAAACTCAGGAATACATACCACAAACCTGTCATACACAGTACCATACATGCCCTCATCAACTGCATCAGGGTTGAGTGTATGGGAAAGAAATGGCAGGGGCAACAGGTGCTGACATGTGAATCTGTTGTGGTCAATTTAATGGCTAAGCTGGTGAGGGACCTACTGACAATACTCCAGTAACTTGTCCCATATGTATGTGCCTGTGGTACTACACAACACTGAGGTGATATGTCTGAAGGCTACCTGTCTGTGACAAGGGGTATGAATGCTAGGTCACACTGTCTGACAGCAGTGTCTATCACACACTGTTGCATGCATACACACGTGGTAAATGTACATATAAAGCTGTACCTCAGCTATGAAATGGTTAGTGTATTTCCACTCTGCCATACTCCATGTTGGTAAGGTCTGCAGGGCCACAGCCTACAGACACGCAGACACCTGGAACACAAACAGAATACAGCATGTCAGACTACATTCAGTCAGTGGTACTAACAGCAATAATGCATCATGTCTAATAAGGTACATACACCTTTATGTGTACCCATAACAACTGCAAGCATACAGCACCTTACACAGTATTAAATTGCTACACTGTACTATATTCACCCTGTGCATCAGACCCCTATTAGCCTGTCCCTGCATCAATGGTATGGATGACAGGGATGTGGCACAGGTATTATTATATGCACAGGGTGTGGTGTGGGTTTGCCAGAGGCCTAGGTTGGGCCATACAGTTGACATCCATGTGTGTGTGTTTGGAGGGGTATCCTATAGATGGGCTGTGCAGAGGTGCTGTGTGTGTCTGGAGGTGACCTACCTGTGATACAGATGTGTGTGTGTGTGTGTGTGTGTGTGTGTGTGTGTGTGTGTGTGTGTGTGTGTGTGTGTGTGTGTGTGTGTGTGTGTGTGTATGCACACAGTCATGCCATGTGGCTGCCCTACACAGGGGTATGTTGTAGAGCTGTGGACTGTACATGGCAGGGTGTCCAGTTCACCATCTCTGGCCACAGACACATGAACTGGTCCTGCCAGGGGTCTCACTGGCACCACCAGGCCCAAGGCCAGATGCAGTACTGTTTCCTAATGGTGATTGCTGTCTGCTAGATCCATGTCCCTGATGGTACTGGCAAGGATCACATGCCCATGGCCTGCTCCGCTGTGATATGGACAGCAACCTCCCTTCATTAGTGCTGGTGTCACTGCCAGTATGGGAGTGTGAAGGTGCATGGCCCCGTAGACTCTCAGCTGATGTTGGTGCTGACCTACATCCATGTGGCCGATGCCCATCTCCCCCCACATGGTCTAGCACAGACATGCCACAGCCGAGGATTGCCAAGGTCTCACCCTACTCTCTATTCATGACCTCAGTATTTTGGCGAGTGGTCTCAACAAGGTCACATATGTCGCCATGTAAATCAGGAAGAGTTGCATTCACCACCCTGAGTATTTATCTGGTGTTGCATTCACTATGTGCCTGTGCATCCATAACAGCCCAAAACATCCATCTGGTGACACCTGCTGTGGCACTTGCAACAGCAGCTTGATGAGCAGCAGTTCTTCTGTGAGCACCCCTGTCCATCTGCCTGTGTGGGACCTCACCTGCACTCTGGCTATGGACAGTGTCTACACTCACACCTGCCATAGTCACCACACTAGCCTGTTCCATGCCAGCACCTGCCAACTGTCCATCATCTGTGGCAGCTGAGGATGGGGCATTGTGACTGTGTGCGGTAACATCGTGGATGACTGTGTCTTGCCAACCGATGACACAGATTCAACCCCTGACAACATCACCTGTCCCTGAATATGACCATCATCATTGCCAGAGTCTGCAGAGACACTGACATCAGATATTGAGTGGGAGGGACCGCGACCACAATGACCACCTGTAGGGGAAAGACAACATATGTAAATTAATAACTGCACTATACAGTTTTCTGCTATACACGCACACACAAGCACACACACACCCACACAGGCATGCACATGCACACACACACACACACACACACACACACACACACACACACACACACACACACACACACACACATGAGGTGGGAGATAGGCATTACACAGACTTCACAATAGCCAACTGATGACATTCACAACACAGTCATACCACTACATACATACCCTGGACAGGCCCTCAACATCATGCAGTGCAGCCCTTTCCACTTCCTGTTACAACTTATATACACCTCTGTGATATGTGAGTAGTGTTAGTAGGTGATGGGCCTTCAAGTAGTATACACTGCACCCATGTACACATAATTGCTGTTCATCTGTATAGCACAGTGGCAACTCCTACATAGCATACCTCTCAACTGTGCAGAGTGTCACTGAATGTCTACATGTGTGGCTCATATTTCTGGTCTGTTCGCCATAAATCCTGTATTTGTCTGACACATTACTGGGAAGATATGAGGACTGGTGTCACTATTTAATGATATATTTTGAGTCTCAAACTTCAAAACCTGCAGTACATGCATGTTACAACAGAACCAGTTACACTAACAACCTTCTAAGCTTATGGTGTATATTATTAGTGTAGACACCCCTGTTAACATGCCAGGTTTGTCTGATATACAACATGAGATCACAGAAATCATGTGATAACATTTCCCACCTTTAATGTGACCTATAAGCTGTGCACTCTAATTGAAGAACAAACACATTGGTTAAGGGTTACACGTAGAAATTGAAATACGTACAATAGGCTGATTTCATGACTGTGCACACCCATAAACTAATACTTAGTTAAAGCACCTCTTGATTTCATAATAGCAGTCAATCTTGGGAAGGTGTAGCAATATTTGTACACTCTCCCTTGCAGAAACCCTCCGACTCTGTCAGATTGTGAGGGCATCACTTCTGCACAGGCCTCTTCAGGGTACCCCACAGATTATCTATTGGATGTATGTGTGGACTGTGGCTGGGCCATTCCAAAACATTGATTGTCTTCTGGTGAAGACATTCTTTTTTGGATTTTGCTGTATGGTATGGGTCAGTGTTGTGTGGAAAGGTTTAAGTCCTCTCCATTCACAGCTTTCTAGCAGACACATGACAATTTTGTGCCAAAAGGGACTGGTATTCTGAACTGTTCCTAATCCCCTCCACCTTGGCTACAGGCCCACGTCCAGCTTATGAACAGCAACCCCAAAGCAGGACACTGCCATCACCATGCTTCACCATGGGGATAGTGTTCTTTTGGTGATGCACAGTGTTGTTCTTGTGCCAAACAAACCTTTTGGCATTGTGGACAAAAAGTGCAACCATAACACATTTCCCCACATGCTATTGGGGGACTGGATGTATTTTTCTTGAAAAATTTGCCAGACCTGGATGTTGCTCTGTGTGTGAGAAGGCTTCCATCTTCCAAACCTACCCCATAGGCCAGACATATGGAGAATACAGGAGATTGTTGTCACATGTAATACACAACCAGCACTTGCAAGTGATTCCTGCAACTCCTGTAGTGTTGTTGTATGTCTCCTGGCAACCTCCCTGACCAGTTTTCGTCTTGTCTTTTCCACACATTTGGAGGAATGTCCAGTTCTTTGCAATGTCACTGTTGCCCCATATTTCTACTACTATTTGATGATTGTATTCACTGTGTTCCATGGTATATGCAATGCTGTGGAAATGTGTGTGTACCATTCTCTGGGTTGATACCTTTCACAAATGAGATCCCTTTGCTGGTTCGTAAGCTGTATGCAAACTATGGCTGTTGCTGTAGCAGGCAACTGAGTAAATTTAGGCTAATCCTGGTAGGACAGCTGACCATTATTTGCTGTTAATCAAAGAGTCTCTGTAATTGATGACAGGTGTGTACCCAAGAAGATGTAATGATGTAATAATATCAAATGCTGCTTCAACACAGTATTAGCTTCGGCCTCTGCACATGTATGCATCTAGCTTCTTTTAAGTATTTTACGTGTCATAATTGTTCCCCGAACAGATTTGTTTGTTTGTTTTACAATTGAATTGTGCAGGTTATAGGTCACATGAAAGGTTGGAAGGGTTTGGAAATGTGTTATTGTGCTCTCAGTTTTGTATTTCACAAATACCTGGCATTCTAACAGGTGTGTGTAGACCATTTATATGCACTGTATAACACTAATTTATAAAATATATCCCTAGCTTTTGGCCTTTGTCCCCCATTTTGTCACTCTTTGTCCAGATTTCTTGCAATGACAGGTTGTGAGGTATGCTACAGATATGTGACATCTCCTGCAAATAGGCTCATATGATGACCACTGTGATGCAATATGGTTAACTCCACCACAAGTGAACATGCAGATATTGCAAAATAGCTGAGAGTAACAGTTGTGTGCATGGTCACATGCATGTCCTTAACATGCCTGGGGTACTGGTGAACCACAACAGGAAAATCCCATACTCACCAGCTTCAGGCTGCTGTCCCACATACTGACCAGAGGTACCTATATAGTTGTGGGGGAGAAGTATTGTCAGCAGACTCACATTTGGCATTGGCACAAGATGAATGCTACATGTCTGCACAGGTACAGTACAAGCTATGCTAGTACACAATTTGCTGTCCATCACCATAGATGTGCACTTGTGTGCATTACTAAACCCCACCCACAAATGCAGTTTGAATTGAAATATGCATCTAGATACTCTATTAAAGTCAGTATGACTGCTACATGAATAAATTGATGTGCACCGTGGCCTTACCTGAATGCTCCTTGCCTGTTGCCTGGGTGCCACCCACCTCCAAGACTGGTGTTTCATGTGCTGGGTGTTGTGTGGGGGCTGCCACAAGGTTGGCAAGGAGCTCCTCTGCTGCCATAAGTGGGACCTGTGTGGCTGGACTCTCATCCATAGCAGTACTGTCCCTGGCCATGGCAGCAGCCCTTTGCCAGGCATGATGTATCAGGTCAGTTGCCCGTTACCTGACCTGATCATATGTGTGGCCATGGTGGCCCAAAGTGTTCACTCTGTGGACAAGGTTGTCCCACAGGGCAGTCCGGTACTACAGATTTTGTCAGCTCTGGCCAAACAGGACCGCATGGTGCTGTATTATTGCTTTAGTAATAGCTGCAGTCTCCTTTGCAGTGTATGCTGGCTGATGCTCCATGTCACCTGGAAGACATAAACAGGGAACCACATCACAGGACCTCAGACATTGCCCAGAGTTATTTACAGAGCCATCACATCAATATTGCCTATCATTAGCCACCACGTACAACCACATCAATGAACCTGCATTGCACTCCTGGTCCTGATGTGTCATGTTTCCCCATGAGGGCCAGTACATTTTATAAACCACCATTCATCAGTCACGTTTGTGTAGAGGGATGACAGTGGCCGTCTTCCTTGCAGATGGGATGACAATGATGCTTAGGCTTTTCTTGCATAGAGTGTGTAATGGAGCTGAAAACATATGCCTGTGTTCATGTAGGATGCAGACAGGAATGTCCTCAGGTCCTATGGAGAATTGCTTTTGTTGACTTTGATTAGGCAGTATGCACCTGCTCCCTGATGATGAGGGTGCAGGTGCTGTGCATATTCACCTACACTGATGGTGAGCAAGGGAGGTGATGTTTGCCCTAAACCTGTCTGAAGCAGGTTGGCTATAGCTATGGTATGTCTGTATGTGGTGTGATTGACCACCATTACAGGGTGGTTTGGGTTGTTGCCTCTGAGACTGCAGACATATGTGAAGACGGCCTTGTGATTGCCCTTGGTAGATGTGTCCAATGAGTACTCATAGTTAGCCTTACAGTAATCCACCTGTGACCTTATATGCTCATTCAGACAAAGGTTGACTCACTGCCATGTTGGTACCTGCTCCTACTCTGACCTGTACAGCCGATATAGTGACCAGTTATGTGGTTTGTGTATTGCTGCTGTCCAGCAAAGGGGATTACTCTACTTTGATGGAGACAGGTTTTACAGGTAAGGCACTGCTGAGTTCATATAGCTATGTTGGTTGTCATATAGCTGTTTGTATGGACAGAAGGTCATAACACAGTTGGACACCTCTTAAATTTCAACCTGATAATCATGCTTATTCTAGTACCCATGTCTGTGTCAGGGCAATGCAACAACCAGTAGCTGTAGAAATCTAACTATTGAATGCACAGAAACTGAGATTACGCACATGTACAACATGAACAGCTTATTTACCTGACATTTTGCATTCCATGTCTGTTGTTATGAGGCGGCTAGGTGCACCTAGTCATACATAGATGTGCACAGATAATACCTGATATACATTTCTGTTCTATGTCAGTATGGCACACTATATTTACACTCTTGCTGCTCAGTCATTCCTGTCATACTGTTAGAGCAGGACATCTGGAGGACACCACACATACATGGGGGGGTGATAGGCCAAAATTAGTGACACTTTCTTAATATTGCTGTAACACACTTAAGTCATTTGATAGCACAGTAGCCTTTGCAGTCACAGATATACCCTGTAGGATGTCCGATGCTCATATGGCAGGAAGAGAGAGGAGAAAGGCTAGGAGTGTGTTAGTGAGGATAGGAACTTTTAATGTTGGCAGTATGACTGGTATGGAGACAGAGCTAGTTGATATGATGGACAGAAGGAAGGTTGATATATTGTGTGTGCAAGAGATGAGATGGAAGGGGCATAAGGCTAAGTGTATCGGAGCCGGGTCCAAATAATTCTATCATGGTGTGGATGGGAGGAGAAATGGTGTAGGGGTTATCTTGAAGGAACAGTATGGCAAGGGTGTTTTTGGAGGTGAAAAGAGTGTTGAATAGAGTGATGTTAATGAAGCTGGAAATTGATGGTGTAATGATGACTGTTGTTAGTACATATGCTCCGCTAGTTGCATGTGTGATGGATGAGACAGAAACATTTTGGAGTGAGTTGGATAAAGTGGTGATGACTGTCCCCAAGAGTGAGAGAGTGGTGATTGGAGCAGATTTCAATGGGAATGTTGGTAAAGGGAACAGAAGGGATGCGGAAGTGATGGGTAGGTATGGTGTTAAGCAAAAGAATGCAGAAGTTGAGATGGTGGTGGAGTTTTCAAAAAGGATTGACATGGCTTTGGTGAATACATATTTTAACAAGACAGAGAAGCATAGGGTGACATACAAGAGTAGAGGAAGATGCACACAGGTGGATTATCTCCTATACAGGAAGGCCTGCTTGAAGGAGATTGGAGACTGTAAATTGGTGACGGGAAAGTGTAGTTAGGCAGCATGGAATGTTGGTCTGTGGGATGATGTTGGTAATTAAGAAGAGGAGGGGGAGTGTGAGGGTAGCACCCAGGATCAAATAATTGAAACTGAAAAAGGGTTATTGTGAGGTTGAGGTCAGGGAAGAGTTAAGACAGGCAGTGGGTGGCAGTGAAGAGTTACCAAATATCTGAGTAACTACAGCACTGCTAGTAAGGGAGATGACTAGAAAGGTGCTTGGTGTGACATTTGGACAGAGGAAGGAGGACAAGGAGACCTGGTGGTGGAATGAGAAAGTACAGGGAAGTATACAGAGAAAGAGGTTGGCGAAGAAGTAGGATTGTCAGAGAGATGAAGGAAGTTGACAAGAGTATAAGGAGATGAGGTGCATGGCAAAGAGAGAGGTGGCAAAGGCTAAGGATGAGGCGTATGAAGGGTTGTATGAAAGGTTGGACACTAAGGATGGAGGATATCACTGAGCTAGGAGGGATGATCAGCAGATAAGGATGATAATGGATAATGAGGGAAATGTACCCACAAGTGAGGAGTGTGTGTTGAGCAGATGGAAAGAGTACTTTGAGGGGCTGTTGAATAAAGAGAATGAGAGAGAGAGTAGGTTGGATGATGTGGGTATGGTGAATCAGGAAGTGCAACAGATTAGCAAGGAGTAAGTAAGGATAGCTGTGAAGAGGATTAAGAATGGAAAGGCTGTTGGTCCAGATGACAGACCTGTGGAAGCATGGAGGTGTTTACGAGAAACGGCAGTGGTCTTTTTAACCAGATTGTTTAATGTAATCTTAGAAAGGGAGAGGATGCGTGAGGGATGGAGAAAAACTGTTTGGGTACCGATTATAAGAATAAGGGTGATGTGCAGAGCTGTAGTAACTACAGAGGGATAACATTGATCAATCACAGCATGAAGTTATGGGAAAGAGTAGTGAAAGCTAGGTTAAGAAGAGAGGTGAGGATTAGTGATCAGTAGTATGGTTTCATGCCAGGAAAGAGCAGTACAGATGCAACGTTTGCTCGAAGACTGTTGATGGAGAAGTACGGAGAAGATTGGAAGGAGTTGCGTTGTGTCTTTGTGGACTTAGAGAAAGTATATGACAGAGTGCCTAGAGAGGAGTTGTGGCATTGTATAAAGAAGTCAGGAGTGGTGGAGGAATCTGTAAGAGTGCTACAGGATATGAACAAGGGTAGTGTGACAGCAGTGAGTTCTGTGGTGGGAGTGACAGGTGCATTTATGGTGGAGGTGGGATTACATCAGGGTTCAGGTCTGAGCCCTTTCTTATTTGCAGTGGTGATGGACAGGTTGACAGACAAGATCAGACAACAGTCCCCATTGACTGTGATGTTTGCAGATGACATTGTGATCTGTAGTGAGAGTAGGGAACAGGTTGAGGAGACCCTGGAGAGGTGGAGATATGCTCTAGAGGGGCGCCAAATGACAATCAGCAGGTTTAAGACAGACTATATGTGTGTGAATGGGAGGGAGGATAGCGGAATGGTGAGGATGTAGGGAGTAGAGTTTGCAAAGGTGGATGGGTGTAAATACTTGGGATCAACAGTTCAGAGTAATGACGAGTGTTGGGGAGAGGTAAAGAAGAGAGTACAGGCAGGATGGGGAGGGTGGAGAATAGTGTCAGGAGTGATTTGTGACAGACGTGTACCATTAAGAGTGAGAGTGAAAGTCTACAAGATAGTAGTGAGACCAGCTATGTTATATGGGTTGGAGACAGTGGCATTGACACAAAGGCAGGAGTCAGAGCTGAATGTGGCAGAGTTAAAGATTTTAAGATTTGCACTGGGTGTGACAAGGGTGGACAGGATTAGGGATATGTATATTAGAGAGTCTGCCCAAGTTGGATGGTTTGGAGAGAAAGCTAGAGAGTAGCAGGATTATGTTGGTTTGGACCTGCTGAGGATGGATGCTGAGTATATTGGGAAAGAGATGGCAAGGATGAAGTTGCCAGGTATGAAGAAAAGAGGAAGGCCTAAGATAAGGTGTATGAATGTGGTGACAGAGGACGTGCAGGTGGTTGGTGTGACAGAGCAAGATGCAGAGGACAGGAGGAAATGGAGACAGATGATTCACCTTGGGGGCCCCTAATGGAAACAGCCAAAAGAAAGGGAAGGAAATGTCGTAATGTCAGTCTTCACAGGTTGCCGATGATTTGCCAGGTGTAGCACAACTCTATGAGTAATTGACTACAAATATGAGACACACATATGGTCAGTGTACATAGCACTGGACAGTTGAATGGTATGAGCTCAGTATATTACATGCAGTTCAACACACACATCTGCAACAGTATTTCACTATGCAAATACCCTGTATAGGTCTCTCACATTTCTGAGACAAACATGTATAGCATAGTTGTATTCACAATTAACATATGGACATCTACGATATCCCAGTAGCTGGCCTAGCAGTGTCACAGTCAGTATTGTTCAACACACACACTCCAGTAGTAGTCATATGTGAGCCATCCTTTCCTGGTGTGACTGAGCTGTGATCTATGTCACTGAAGACAGACCCGATTGTTATGGCCATAGATTCTGATCAGCAATATATCAATACAGCAAGTCTTGTTGAGACATATTTGTTGAACTTCCTGTTTCCCATTATTATATACCCCCTACTGCATTCCATTACATGCTTACTTGTTTGACATACCTTTTTTTTCCAAGTGTGTTTGGTTTTATTCCAATATGTGTTGCTTGGTTTCTTTGTCTGTTTGTCTGTCTGTCTGTCTGTCTCTCTCTCTCCCAGATGTAGGGTATACATCTGTTTTGCATATGCAACCACTTGCCTTTTGTAGGTAATGCTCATGAGCAGCTGATCGCCTATGCACCAATTGGCATCCCCCACTTGCTAATTGCATGCAGAACAGCTGTGGTGTTATTCCTATAGCCAGTGGTATGACAACACACACGCCTATAATTGAGTACTTCATGTGGATGTTGCCCCTTTTCCTTGCCTGTGAGGAGAACTTCATGGAGGTGTGTGAATAACAGCACCACACTGGGTAGTTGGAAATACCTCTTACAATGAAAACTGTGGAGACAGCCCAACAAACAGGGGGAGAATGGTCCAGACATAGGAACAGAATGTAAGTATTGCTGTTATACAATTGAATTAATGCTAGTTTATCAGGGTTTGTGTGGACATGACTTTCCTGTGTGATTTTAAGTCTGTCGGTGTTATGTGGTTGACATAACTCTCAACTGTAGGGATATCTGCAGAATGGCCAGATTTTGGACTCTCATGTTTGGTGTGTTCCTCAAACATTTTTTGTATTTGTAAATCAGTACCATGCTGTGGGGATTGCAGTCGGTAGATGGTATCATCCATTTGTGTTTCTGACTTCATATCCCTCAGAAAAAATATGTTACAACAAACCCTCTTACACCAGCAACCATCTCAGTTTATAACAACAATATTTCACATATGCCCTTGTTTTTGGGCCTCTGTCCCCCAAGAATGTCAGGCCTTATCCAGATGCCATGCAGTAAGAGGGTGATAGGTGGGGTATATCATCATTTAGTGCCTTCATTCCTGATACCATCCCAGTGATTTATCTGACTGCCAGACATGTTATGTCTAAGAGGCCTTATATATGAGGACAAAGCCTGGACATTCTGTGGGAGTCTGAACAGTTGAGAGGTCTGTGTATTTATGGTGATTGTTGATAGACTGTCAGGATTGTGTAGCTGTATAGTGTGTCAATTTTATTTGGCCTGTGTAGGAGGGGTAGATGTATGTATTATAGCTCGGGGGTAGATGTATGTGTTATAGCTTCTTTTCTATCTGCCTGTGCATGCTGCTCCAGTTTCTGGTGGTGTATCGGCTGTATATGTTTGTAGGGGCAAACTGAGACATGTCCTATACCACTGTCAGGTGTCATACTACACTGTGAATTGGGATAGTATATGTAGGGGTATTGTGTGCGTGGCAAACATGTTGAGAATTTTTTGTTCACACAGTCCTTATACTGTACTGTTCATTTGGCTTACTGTAGTTTGGATGGTGCTTGGTGACCATGCTTAGCAGCTGAGTGTAGTTTCCCTAATGGGATGTTATGTCCAGATATTTGTAGGATGTACTGTTGCCTGGCCTCATAAGTGTTGTGTATTTCAGACACATCAGTGGGATGATGTGAAGATTTAAGTCACTAACTAGTGAGAAGTAATTGAGTGTTGGACTTGTGCTATTTCAGTCAATATATGTTAGGACAGACTGGAGGGTGTTGCTGCAGCAACTGTGTCAGCTTATCTACTACAGTATTTCAGATATGTCATTATTTTCATGGCTTTCTCCCCCCACTTTGTCAGGCTTGGTCCAGATTTGTTGCACTAAGTGGTTCTGAGCCTACCTCTCGACTGGCCGGACTGTTTCAGAATGTCCAGGTTTATTGTTCATATTTCTGGTCTGTTCCACAGATTCATTATTTTTATTTCCCTGGTAAAACACTGTGATGATCTGAGGATTTCTAACAATAAATGATGACATACGTTTAAGTTTCAGAACTCACATCATTCAGAACATGTATGCTGAAACAAACCCTGTCACTCTGGCAACATTCTACATTTATAAGAACAATATTTAAAATATGTCCCTAGTTTTGGCCCATTGTCCCCCCATTTGGACAGCCTTTGGCCAGATGTCTTGCACTAAGAGGTTGAGAGGTATGGTTCTGAGGTATGACTCCACTACATGTTATGAGTGTATACATATATATATATATATATATATATATATATATATATATATATTTGCTTGCCTCCCTGCTATATACCTATCTGTTTATTTTTTAAGTGTATTATGGACACAGGAATAGATACCATTCCGTCATACATATACTTACCTTTGTTGGGGATGTGTAGCGTCTACAATCTCATCTCGGTGATCTGATCATTGTGGATGTGGATTTTCATTGATCTAAGATGAACCTATATATATATATATATATATATATATATATATATATATATATATATATATATATATGTATAGGTCCCCTTTGGTAGATCGAACTTTTAAATGTTCGAAGAAGATATGGCCGAGACCATAACCTTGAACATGGAGATCTGCATACAGAATGGAACAGGAAGATTTCACATTTCTACAATGTAGTGCGATCTTGGAGTTGGTATATTTAAGCAAGGGGGGTGTGGGGGGTGCAGGGGGCATAGCCCCCCCCCTGCTACAACTGTTTAATTAATTTATTTTTTTTGTTTTTTCTTTTTTTACTTCAGTGTTTGAACTATTACAATTTGAACATATTGTCTCAGCCATATTTGGTTCAAACTTGTAATATGTTCGATCTACTGAAGTAGAGCCATATATATATATATATATATATATATATATATATATATATATATATATATATATATATATAGATCGATATATATCTATCTATATATGTATATCTATATATCTATATATATATATATATATATATATATATATATATATATAGATATAGATATATATATATATATATTATACTTATATCTCTGTTTATATTATGCATATATTTTTCCATATATATGCATCTCCATACATATATAAACCTGACTGATTCTATAGAAGCTTTTCCCTACTGTTGAATGACTCTACTGCATGATATGTTTGAAAAAGCATCCATAATCCTTACATCTCAAATGGTGTAGTGGTACATTGCTCTGATTGTGGTGTATAGGGTCCTTGGTTTGAGACTTGGCAAGGCTGATTCTTTTGTTGCTAGGCAGAACTGTGGCTGATGGAAACAAAGTGATTAAAGCCTTTTAAGCAGTTGTAAGTGGGTTTGCATGACGCTAAGCAATGTCAACACATGGTTAAACGTACAGATGCTTAATCTATGGTGGCTTCACTTAGCATCACTCAAACTTGCTTACTCCCGCTTACTACCGCTTACTGATGCTTACACCTGCACTAATTTCTTTAAAAGAAAAGCAAAAGGGGTGATAGGAATGTGGTGAAAAAGGGGCACGCAAAAGGAAAAAACAATATGAAAGATAGCTAGGGATGTGCAGAACGGGCGTAGGGAAGGTCTATAGCTGTCCATTTCTTATACAGCAACAACTGTGCATTTGTACAGAATTTGGAGGTGAATTTGGACACTCAAACCCCAGAGAGATGGGTGAGGACAACAGAAATTTGTTTTTAAGCCAGTTGGACTGGATTACATGTGTCCAGTGGACATGTGTGTGAAATGGATAGCTATGTATGGGGCGATATATTTTTTTGAGACAGATGCCCTTTTCTTTTTTTTTTAAGGTGAGAGTGGGATGTTGGGGAAGGATTGTAGATACTTCTGGGGAGGTAGGTTAGGTAGGTATACAGACAAGACAGCAGACAAGGGTGGTATATGACACATGAGGGGGTAAACACATTTGATGGGGAAGGTGGTTGGGAATCTGAAGCCCATGCACCTCCATATGGTTACAGGGGGACTGAGATCTACACTCATGGGCAGTCACCACTGCACCTTCATGGCCCCAAAGGTGGCTTTGCTGGTGGCTGGACAGGGGGGGGTGACCTACCCCTCAAGGTGCACCAGGCAGCCCTCCTTCTGGCACAACTGTTCTCCAAACTTGGATTGAAGGGTGCTGCTCACCAAACCCCAGACCTGAATGCAGGTGATAGCCTCCTGCCTGCACTCACTCCTAGGGGGTGGAGGGGCCCTGTCCTCTGCAGCAGTTCCACTCGAAGGTGATACAGGACCAGCAGACAAGGGAGATCTGGGTTGGGTCCCAGACATGCTGGGGCCCGGTGCCATGATCAGATGAGGTGGGACAGGTGGACCCACTGGGATCTACCTTCCAAACTGTGCTATGGTATTGAGGTTTTACAAAATATGTTGGTTAGTCATGAGCAACACATTTCAAGATTAGTTATAACAGCATGTATGAGTGTTCCAAATAACCCCATAAAACAGATTTGAAACAGTTGCATAGCAAACAGAACACATGCATAAATGGAACAACAGTATGCATCGTAACAGCATGCCAGTAAGATTGATGGCAACAAGCCACCAACAATGGTATTTGAATGAGATATGTTAACATGCAAGCAATCAAGCATATTAACAATAATAGAACACAAGTCCCAACATTGGGTTGGAGCACAACATACCCGTAGTATATGAGTAATAATTATTGATGCAGATGGGGGGGTACAGAAAATCGTTTTACAATTGTTTATACTTCTATTTTCTACAACAGTACTGCTCAATACTTTATGGGACTGCCCTCACTTTACATCTACCTATGGCCATAGCTTCTGTTGTACAAACATACCTATTAAACTGTCAGCCTGGAAGGGTATGAGGCAAACTGTGACAACTCTGGGTACATGACTAGAGTCATACATGTCAGGGTTACATATCTGGCACAAGAGTGGTACCCTGAACTGCTGTTATGTGAGTGTGCTACAGGCATACATCAGCTGGTTTCCTATCTGTGTCTAGGATTATTTGCAGCAGTGACCAGTAGCCATGACAGAGTGACACTTGAGAGACATGTATCGGAAACATACCTCTCAACCTCTTAGAGCATGAGATCTGGACAAAGCCATACATATGAGTGGGACAAAGGCCCATAAATATGGACAATTTTTAGATATTGCTCATAACAAACTTAGAAAGGTGATAAAATTACAGGTATTGCATTTGCATGGCTTTTCTGATGGATATGACATCTGACACCTATATATGTCTATCATTATTTTCTAACTTCAGTCTATAATGGTTTGCCACTGATTTGCCATGACACCACTACTTTATGTAAAACGGACCACAAATCTGAGACAAATATCTGGACATTCAGTGAATATCTGTACAGTTGAGAGGTAAGATTCAGGAAGAGTGCATATCGTATGTGCCTACCCTGCTGCCATTTGCAGGCATGTGGTGGGACAGTTGAACAGTTGTACACATTTTATTAGTATACCCTTCATACAGCTACTGGTAACATTTACTTAACTGTAAAATCTGTGGGGAAAATATCTGTTAACACTACCTGACTGTTTTTACATTTATTCACGATTCCTTGTATGTAGATATGCACACATCTTAGTACCACTCCCTGGATTTGAACTGTGTCTGGATGTGCAACAGTAATAACTAAGCTATTTCACAACACACTGAGCTACTGGGGAACTGCTGTTTCTTGTTTTAATGGTTTCTGCCTAATAGTCTCTTGGTTAGATGGTCTAAGCTTATAATTCTGTGATGTATGCATGATAGTTATTATACTGTGCATTACTCATTTGGATTACTACAACCTGGAAAGCAAAGGTTAACACAAGGCAATGCTGAATGGAACACACTTTGAAACATGACATATTACTATTCAGGGTTCAGAGCTTAGTGCAGTATATATTTCACATTTCATTTATATCTCGTTTTACAGCTACACCATCACAGTAGCAGCTGGTGACTTCAAATTAAAGGGGGGCTGCAGGAGTCAGCTGAATGGATGGGGCCAGTGGGAAGGGGTGTGGCCAATTAGAAAGGGGTTGAGCTATGCTCAAAAACACAACTGGAACTTTAATTAAATACACTGCCCTGGGTGCCAAACTATCATTACGAGAGTCCAATCAAGACAAAATGAAGTGTAGAAGAAAAAAGTATTTCAACGCATTGGCTACATTAATATCTAGATGGAAACAAAAAGGTTGTGAGGCATGAAAAAATAAATTACTTTTTATATACATTACTGGAATACTAGTCAAAATCAAGTATAAAAAAACAAGCTTGATGGAAACAAAAAGGTTGTGAGGCATGAAAAAATAAATTACTTTTTAAATACATTACTGGAATACTGGTCAAAATCAAGTATAAAAAAACAAGCTTCTCCTTGCACTGCAGTTCTAATTATAACTTATATTCAGCTTTATAAAAGTACCAAGTAACATGCTGAAAGTAGAAATCTCTGTGATACCCCCACTTGTAAAAATGTTTCTTATCCAAGAAAGACCTGCTGCCTGACAATGACTATCGACTTGTTTCATGGGGAAGACATGATCAAAGTAAAAAATGAACAGCAAACAAGAAACAAGCTCAAGATAATTTGCTTAAAGGATTACTGCACAGGTTATGGACCACACATGATAGATTGGCATTTTGTTTTGTTTACGAGTAAAGCCTGCAAAGATGACTGCAAATTTGCAAAAAATGTAATGAGCTTCTGAAAATACTGTAATCCTGTCCTTTATTACAAATACTGTCATGTGCATTTCAATACCTAAGGCTTGTACATTATCTAGTTATGTAAATATTCTCTGCATGGCAACAACAAAAAGGCTTTCAGTGTTGGTAATTATTTAACAGTATGCTTATTAAAGGTTACTTGCATCTTATAATCTCAGACAAGCTTACCTGATGGTCATTAAAGCATTGCTACTTAAACACAAAGCAACAGGGCACTGCAACAGCATTCATGCATAAATCAACAGTATAAAAATATGACAGAAAACCAGAACATTCTGCAAAATCAAGAACAGATGAAAAGCCACTGTCATACTTGTGTCTACCTTGGATGGGAGAATACTCTACACATTTACACTGCATAACTGCTCCTTGCCTTGCTTGGACACATTCAGAGTCACTACATGAGGGAGTGCTGTGCAACAAGTATGTCACAATTTGAAATGTCTCTGGCTGATGGTGATGGCTCTGACACTCATACTTCTCAACCTCAGAGCAAGAAATCTGGACAAAGCCATACATAGAAGTGGGACACAGGCCCAAAAATAAGGACAATTTTTAAATATTGCTCTTATAAACTTAGAAAGATAATAGAATAGTAGTAGGTCTTGCATTAGTATGAGTTTTCCGAAGGGTATGAAATCTGAAACTCAAATGTCTGCCATTATTTTCTAACTTCAATCTTTAATGATTTGCCACTAATTTGGCAGAAAACCACAATTTTATGAAAAACAGACCAAAAATGTGATGCAAAAATATAAAATTGCCACACAATACAGCTGGGAACCTGTCAAAGAAGGGACACCTTTTTAATATTAGTACTGTTAACTTGAGCAGCTGACAAAATAAGAGCATCTCCATGCATTTCTGAAATAAAAGTAATCTATAATGCTGATCATTACAGTTATTTATAATTGTAAACCTTCCACGTTTTCTTCCAAAATTGCCATTTTGCGGAGAGGTTATTAGGGGGAGAGCAACATTTTGAGCCAAAATTGGGGACAGTTGAGATGTTTGGATATTCCTAATTCTATAAAGTGATTTATTTGCATGTACCTCTCAACCTCTTAATGCTGGAAATCTGGACAAGGCCAAATAAATATATTGGGGGAACATACAAACAGTACGAAAAATTGCTCTTGTATAAACTTAAGACAGTTGATAGAATAACAGGTCTTGCTTTAGCATGCATTTTTCTGAAGGTTATAATGTCTGAAACTCAATGTCTGTTATTATTTAGTGACTTCATTCCTAAATGATTTGCCAGAAAACCACAAATTTTATGAGGAACAAACCAAAAATAAGAAGCAAAAATCTATTCATTTTGCAAAAATCTGGACAGTTGAGAGGTATAGTTCAGCCAGGGCTGTCTGAGTTTGCTGCCCTTCCCCCCTCACAAAATCTTGGTCGAATGGAACCTCCCCCCTGCAGCCATTCCAATGTCCCATTCCTTGGTTATTTCGCACCATTTACCATAACACTAATGTGCATACTGCTTTACTTCTGCAATGATTTGGATTTCATTTGAAAGTTTTATTTTGCATTTTGCAGCACAGACCCTAATAGATATCTGCTAAACAAAGCAATGCAGTCTCACAATGAAAATAGACTTAGCAATAAAACGTTTCTGCCCTTGAAACTCACATTCATTGAAACAGCATTGAAACCCACATTCAAAGAAAATACATTTTGCCAGTGACAGATAAAGATTAACTTTGGGCTTTTTTCAAATCATAGGCCCCTTGAACATGAAACATACACATGCTCTTTGATACACTTTCCTGATTGTATTAAATTATATTCCTTGTACAATACAGTACGATTGTTAGAGGGCATTTTAAATTTGTTGTTTTAAACATTTTTCCAGTAAGCAATAAAACAAAATGCATGCACCAATAATGACAAAACTGCCTAATTCAGAACACTTCCATCATAAAAGTCTACTCAAACTTACATTTCCATCATAAAAGTCTACTCAAACTTTTACAATCTACCAGTATCAGTAAATCTGCACAATCTCTTTGAAGTAAAAGTCATCTAAATAATTCCACATTAAAGAAATCTGTAACTAATGAAGAGGTTGCTGCTAGCAAACAACTTTATATGTCATTGTTTCATCTACAAATAAAGAGGTTGTTGCCCTTGTGGAATAAATTGCCCATGTTGCATTAAAAAAATGATAAGCTAGTAATATTGCAGTAGGTAATGGATGGCAAACTGATAACAGGTTCATAGTTACTAGGCATCTTCGTCAAAAAGGACTGCAGTATCCACCCCGTTTACAACACAGTACAGTATAAGCAATGCATCTACCTACTGTGGGCGTAGAACCCACAGCCTTCTGCAACAAAAGCAAGTACACTACCTGTTGTGCTATTAACAATGCAAGTAGACTCACCATAAGCAGTACTAAACTTGTATTCCCCTGCAGCTCTCAGCTCCTTCTAAAATCTACTCGAAACTCCGCTGTATCTCTGAACTTTGCAGCACAAGAAATCTGGAAAAAGACAAAATTTACTGGGGGGGGGGGGGGACAAAAGCCCAAAAACCAAGGACTCATTTTAAACATTGCTTGTATAATATTGGAAAGGTGCTACAATAAAATGCTGTGTTACCACCATACATTTCACTGCCACGTCTTGAACCCAGGGGAACCCTGTGCAAAACAGTCAGAACAACATACCACTATGCCAAATCAGCTGTTTTGTAAAAGAGAGGAAGACTGAAACTTAAATGTCTGCCATTTAGTGAATTCAGTTCTCACCATAGTTGTCAACCTCTTAGCACAAAACACCCAAAAAAAGCCAATAATGGGAGAATACAGCACCCAAACATATTCAGTGAATTCAGTTCTCACCATACCTCTCAACCTCTTAGCAAAAAACACATGGACAAAGCCAGTAATGGGGAATACAGCCCCCAAACATATATAGTGAATTCAGTTCTCACCATAGCTCTCAATCTTATCACAAAAAACCTGAACAAAGCCAATAACGGGGGAATACAGTCCCAAAAATAAGGACAAATTTCAAATATCCATGTTATAAACTTAGAAAATTGCTAGAATAAAAGGTCATGTACTTTCTGAAGAATATGAAGTCTGAAATTCAAATGCCTGTTATTTTTATTTAACATTTGTTAACCAGGAAAGTCTGACTTGGAACAAAAGCCAATTTTCAGCAGAGCAGGGAGAAACACTCCAGACACATGTTTTTGTAAGATGGGAAGACATGCAGACTCCACACAGAAAGAACCCCAGCCAAAAATCAAACCAGAGAACTTGTAGCTATCAGGCAACAATGCCACCAGTGCACTACTGACTTTGCTAGGAACAACAAACATACAGAAACCACAGATTTTATGAGGAACAGAACAAATATGATACAAAAACCTGCAAACGTTTTACAAATGGTGGTGGGTAGGGAATTTAGGCTGCTTACTACCTGCACCTAAGGTACAGAGTTCCAAGCCTGAGTATTCTCTACCCACCAGTATGTAGTAACTGGGGAATTTCACACACACACACACACACACACACACACACACACACACACACACACACACACACACACACACACACACACACACACACACACACACACACTTTGTCCTCTGTAGCAGCCAGATCAGTCCTGAAACACCCTACCTCCATAGCAGCAGATCCATTTCTCCTCCTCCATGGCAGCAGATCTAAGTCCCCATCCTCTGTAGCAGCCTAAATCCATCCTCTGCAGCAGCCCGATCAACTGTCCATCCTCTGTAGCAGCCCACGCAAGCTGTACTGGTTTCCCTGTGAGATGTGTGTAGGCTGGAGCCTCCAGCCTGCGAGCAATGCAGTCCAGTGTCCTTCTGGTCTGTGTGATCATCACCACACAGACTTCTGGGCTGGCAGAGTGGAGAGCCCCTTCTTCCCTATCTGGACTGCCTAACACAGCAGTCTGGAGTTCTGAGTACCAGGAACTCCAAGCACGCATGCTTGGAGTTCCGGGACTCACAATTTTGTTTTTCTATTTACTTTTTACAGGTGGGGGGACTAGCAATTTATTTTTCTTTTTTCTTTCTACAGGTGGGGGCTGCAGTCCTGCAGATCTATAGCATGAGCTGCCCCTGAGTAGAGCCATCAAACAAGGGAATTTATTGACCAACATTGCAGCATGGAGAGCATTTATTTTAATCAGTTTGTCCTTGTGAAATATATTCGGACAAAAGTGCTTAGTTGGAAATAAAGTGTGGAGTTCTTCATTCAGGAGTATCTGCTGTGCCATTTATATATCCATTTGACTCCCCTCCCCCAAGCATAGGCTTCTATAGGGATTCTCTCTGGGCCAGGTGTTTTTGCTTTTTCATAGTAAGATGAAACCATACATATCTCTTCTTCAGTAACTTCCCATGGAATACTATCTACCTGCTTAGATGTAAGCCAGGATAATTGGATCTCCAAAAGATAGGCTATTTTTTTTCTGGAAGGCCTATTTTTTTTTCCATTCCACTCCATACAGTTGGGATTAATATGCAACAAATCCTTCCAAAATCCAAGATGGAGTTAAATGTGTCTGGATAGAATTTTGGAGGATTAATTTGATGACCTCTGCACTCATCTTCTTATAGCCTAAATTAAACTGAGGAATTTTGTTATGTTTGGGTCACCTCAGCTTCTTGGATTTTTAATGTTCTAGTTGCTTGATCAGTTTTATAGTCCAGAACAACATTAATCTTCCCTGGTAAGTGTGTGTATCTTTTGCCTTATTTGTTCCTGGATATAACAAGAACACAAATCTTGCTGCACTATAAGCTATTTTGGAGAGGTCTAAGTTCCATTAGAGAGGAAGTTTCTCTATGAGACATATCATTTTTAAGTACTGATGCAAAATTTACTTTAAAATTGTCCCACTGCGCCATAATAGTTCAGTAAGTTCATCCCAAGTCTTGTAAAACTGTTCAACAATAATCTAATATAAATTTCACCAAGATATAAAACAAATAAGACTTTCATTGTGGTTCTAGACAACCCCACTCTAAATGTAACTCCAGAATACAGTTGCATGGTCTGAGAGATGAATAAATGGGGACATAACTCAGTTTGCAAACAATGCAGATATTTTGTCATTGACATTACTTCGCCTATCCTAGAATAAGGGTAGAAACAAATATATACTGACAATGACAGCCCTAGTGCTGCATGCAGATCCACAATACCCATTGCTTTAATATATTTTTAATAGCTTTCACTAGAGCTGGCAGAGTTAGGACTCTTGGCTCCCAGTGTTCTTCCTGGTAAGCAAAAACATGCTCCAATCAGCTTTCCAGAAGGTAAGCCCTTCTTGGAAGTGCACTCAAGCTCTTAAAATATTATAGACAACCACAATACTGTCATTTATTTACAGATGCTAGTATGCACTGAAGACCAGTTGAGGTCTGTTGATCATGACCCCTAAAAAATGCATCCTGGACACCTTTGTCCAACTCTGTCAATGCCTCTGATCATTCAACAAATTATAACTCTGAACTTCTTACCTCTATACATGATCAGGAAATATTATTAAAATATTAGTACTATTAACTTCAAAATTTGACAGATTAAGAGAATGAAAATTAACATGCATTTTCTGATTTAAAGAATTCTACAACTGATTATTCTCAATATTTAATACGTGTGATCCACCACCTTTTCTCCCAAAATCCTCAGTTTTTAGGATTAATTATGAGGGATTCACACACACACACACACACACACACACACACACACACACACACACACACACACACACACACACACACACACACACACACACACACACACACACACATGCTTGTTTTTGTATAAGTTTACGTAGCCATATACATACACATATGAACGGCTGTATTGTTCACAAGCTTTTGGAAGCACAGCAATAAGAGAAGTGCATATGTTATCAATGAATATGAACACAGAAGCTCCAAATCTCCATTCTGGCTGCTCTCTTATTGTTCTACTGAAACAGCTGAGAACTGGTTAATGTTCTGAACCTCTGTCACTCCCTCATATGGTATGCCTACAAACCATAATTTACTCAGTTCACCTGTGGCACGCTACCACTAACCTGCACCCTAGCACTGCCTTTAACCCCCACCATGCACAATACCGTATAAAAACCCCTCACACACACACACACACACACACACACACACACACACACACACACACACACACACACACACACAGTAAATGGGTCCGGAAAGCCTCTCAGCAATCCCTCCTCGTAATCCACCTCCATTCTCGCCGGAAAGCACACTACCCTACCTATAAATGGGTCCAGAAAGCACTCCATTCTCTCAGCAAACCCTCAACGTCATAATCCACCTCCATTCTCACAGCAAAGCAAACCCATGCTCGATGTAACGCTTCCCTGCAGGAAAACTTACCTCACTCCTGATTGGTCCTGCACTCGAATCCCTGCTTACCTCTCTCCCGATTGGACCTGTCTGCGGCTCAAGCAGTCCGGAGCTCCTCTCTTCTGTGCGGTCATCTACCGCATGGCATTTTGGGCATCTGCGGGGCAGAAAATACCTTCTCTGCATCTGGACTGCCTGAGTGGCAGTCAGAGTTCGCAGAGATTCCTGGGCATCTGCAGGGCAGGGCAGTGTGTCTACACATACGCAGCAGTTCCGATACTCCGTGAAAAATAGAAAAATATATATTTTTAAAGTTTATGTTTAATGTTTTCTATTTCTTTTATTTCTAGGTGGGAGGGCTGCAGTCCTGCAGACCAATAGCATGAGCCGTCCCTGCACCATCAACAGTTTCTCCTCACAGCTTGTTCAGAGATGCACCTCAGTTAATGTATACTGTCACAGCCATATTTGCTGTGAAGAACCTGTATACATTCTGTATATATGTACAACAACATACCAGAATAAACACAACAGTTTTTTTTAAAGGTCTTTATTGGACTTCACTATTCATCAGTCATGCATTTTTATTTATTCAGTTTACACAGTAACAGTATACCTACTAGCAGAAAGCAATGTACTCCTCCTTAGCTATTTTAACTAAATACTGCAAAATAGATTTGTGCTCACCTGCCTGTCGGCACAGCCTCTGCAGTCTGTCATCATGGGCATCCACATTACTTGCCCTCTCTGTTGCATCTGTAGGGGAGGAAAACACACATTATGCATATCTGTCTATCACATTCTCAGGCTTGTATTTTCTACAAACTACTTGATAGTGATACTTACACACTACTGGAGCATTCTGGGCCCCTCCATCTTGGATCCAGTGGTCCAGAAGTGCCCCCTTCCTATGCTTTAGTTCAGCATAGTGGTGCCGTACTTGCTCACCAGTCCGGGTGATGCCAATAGCACTGGTGAGGTCACATGCAAGACGGTCCCAGGCCTCAGCTTTGTATTGGGAGCCCTGCTACTGGCCCTGCAACAGTCTCTTCTCATGGTTTTTAACAAGGAGACCAGCCATGACCCTGGACTTCCAGAGTTGAGCCCGAAAGTGCACTCCCTCTCCAACGCCAGTCATTGTATCTGCACAGATGGACTATAACAGATTATGGCTGTATTCCCACCTGCCCTGTTTAAATAGTGTGATATTACCACCTTTTGCTGTCATTGGACCATTTTGAAAAGGTTAAGCTCCGTTAAGCGGTGTGCAAATCTGCTGACCCAGCTTTAACACTTCTTAAAGGTGAAGTTGAGCAGTGTTTAACTGTGCACAAATCCACTTAGCTGACTTACCTGCTGCTTAGCAATCATGTCTTAGCAATTGTTACTCTTGCTCAGCATTGCTAACTATTCCTCACTTTTAATTTTTTAAATATATCAGAGGACTGATTTCATTTATTAAGTGTATATCATATACTTTACATGACATTCCTCTACGTGCTTTCCTTACATTGGCAAGCGGTGTGACTATACTGTATGGGGCACTTGTGTGTACATGGATGGTTTCACATGTTATATGAACTCACACTTACACTGTACACCAGCTACACTACCCTGCTTGACAAAAAACAGTTGCTACATAATTTAAGTTTACAAAAATAATTTTAACACTACTTTCCCATAGGAAAATAAGTTGCCTGTCTTGGTACTCAAACCACGAACATTTGAATGTAAAGCCAGGACTCTAACCACTACACTCTCTCAGCTTGGAAATTTCATCTCTATATTTGTATTTATCTCCTATGGGATGTTTAAGCTATGGCAAGCTGTGAGCCCTAACACGCACACCTGCTTAGCTACGCTTAAACATTCCTTAGAAAAAAAAATAAATATTATTATTATATTATTATGTTATATAAGTGAGTATTGTGGTATTCTGACAAGTCGTTGAGGACTGCAATCAGGAAATAATGGCATTCATTTGGCTTTCAGGCTGATATCATTCAGAGACTCCTACTAATACATATCCTGTTTTCTATCAACTTTCTAAGTGTGTGAGGACAGTTTTTCAGAAATGTCCATATTTTATTGTTTTTTTCTCCCCATTATTTGTGTCTTTGTCCACATGGACTGCTGTCAGAGAATATTAGCATACATTCGCTTTCAGACTTCTACCCTTCGATAATTCATACTAATAAATGACCTGTTTTCTATCAACTTTGTCAGGGCAATATGTGTGTTGCGACCCTTTTCAGGGATTTAGCCCCCATTATTTGTGCATTTGCACGCATTTCCTGCTTTAGCAGGTTGCAGAGGTGCCATATGGCAGTTTTGCAATGCAGGGGGTGTGTCACAGAATGTGTCACACACCCCCTGCATTGCTTTCCTGATGCTGTGCATATTTCAGTGTCCACAGACACTGAGATGATCATTTATTTCATTTCAGTGTCCGCAGATACTGAAATACTAGCATAATATTAGGGTAATTCTCTAATATTATGCCAGATCCTATTAGAAAGTGCCGTATGGCACTTTCTGAGTGCAGGGGGCGTGTTCAATGTCCATGCACTACTTGAACATGCCCCCTGCACTTGTTCATGGTTCATGTCCATATAAGTTGAACAGCAGTGCACCTTCATGAATATACAAGGCTCGCTGCTGTGCTATACGGATAAGAACCACTCCGTGCAAGAATAGTGCTATTCTTGCATGGAGTTTATTGAATCCCAGGGAATGTTTTTCATAAATCTGTTGTATTAATAAATACACATTTTTATTTGAAACATTTGACAGCTTTGCTTGTGAAAGTATTTTTCTTTTCACTAATTATTATCTCAGTTGTTGTAAATATCTTCTATCTAGAAATTCTGGGCTTCTTGTGTAATAGTAATAATACATAATTTCTTCCTTATCTTCAATAGTCCACTTTGTAAATTTTATGGATTTTTTTTTTTGCAGTGTTAGTTTTGGTGGGTTTTGTGGACAACAGGGGGTCTATTTTGCCCTTGTGCCTGGTCTAACCCTATTGTAGGAATGTTTATGTACTCTGATGCTTCTAGACTGCTTTTTTTCCAGTCCTAGCACCAATGTGCACTCTTGAATTGGAAACATTTTTATCCTGGACCTGTGGGTCCAGCTGTCTTTTTTTTTATTTTGTAACATACTGATGTCCATAATATGGTAATACCAATTATAAAATGCAGCCTATGTATCAGTGTCGTCTTGTTGAGATTTTGTGAAAACAGGGTCTACCATGTGAAGGTGCTCACCAAAATTTGTGGATGAATTCAGTCACAACAATACTACTCTCCTTTTTTTTCCTGATTTCATCTTTCCATTTGGACGCCTATTAATGCCTATGTCTTATGTGATAATTTAACAGAGGTGTTTAAAAATAAGTTTTCCACAGAATAATAACCAAATGTAACTTATCCAAAAGTCAAATGTGCATTCCCACAGAATAATAACCAAATGTAACTTATCCAAAAGTCAAATATACATTCCCACAGAATAATAACCAAATGTAACGTATCCAAATGTCAAATATACATTCCCACAGAATAATAACCAAATGTAACGTATCCAAAAGTCAAATATACATTACCACAGAATAATAACCAAATGTAACGTATCCAAAAGTCAAATATACATTCCCACAGAATAATAACCAAATGTAACTTATCCAAAAGTCAGATGTGTAGTTGACATAAGATGGAACAGTCAATAAAAAAGGGTCAAGACATGCTTTTGCTAGAAGAGCTAATGGTTCTGTTCTAGAGCCAGCAGAACTAATGACTAGATGATCAATCAGCATGACCCTTCAGAATTTCAAACATCTTGGGAAACATTTTTTTAACTTCACAAAATAAATATTTTTACTAATAATACTATTCATAAATACATCCTGTAATATATGATTAATAAGATTAAGTCTTCCTACAACAATTGCCCTATTAACTTCTGTAATATCATCATCTTCATACAAAAATTCATACATCAAACTTTAATAAATTTCATTATTTATGAGAGCAATGGGATCACCTTTATCGTCTTTCATATATTTGTATTTCACAAACCTTAATAAATACTTTAATGTAGTCTGTTCTTCTCTGGTTAATTTATACAACTTATAAGCATTTGCTATTTTTCAACAACATACAAATGCCATTCTCACAGACTTTTTCAAAGGTATTAATAATGGGGTTCAACACAGGATTAAATTAACTAGTTATTTTAAAATACATACCTTTGTCAAGTGTAACATTATTTTCCAACAAAACATTGAAATTCAATGTCTTTATGAGAGTCTTTCAATGTCTTTACTAAATTAGCTCTTCCAGTCAGATGGAATGATTGTAGAGCCTGTCTGAACTAACATTAGATCAAAATCCTTTACCACTTTATCACATACATTGATTATCTTGAAATTACATATTTCAAAATCCCCTAATCCCAATTCCTGTTCAATCCTGATAGTTTTGCAACTGCTGAAAATGTCTCCCTATGTTGTATCATGCATTCCTCAGTCAAAATGGATGCTCTATCAAGTAATTATGACCATCACTGCCATTGTTCTGATGTGAGCAGCAGCACTAATCGAATATGCATGCTGCTCATCATGCCTAAGTGTTTGCAAGCACTTTTTCATGGCCAGCAATAGTGTTTGTGGCCATTGAAAGGTACTTGCAAGCATGAGCACAGAATGTAAATAAAACAGTTTGCATATAGGCAATGCTCACATATGTGCAAGTGCTGTAGCCCAGACATATTAAGGGCAAGTACAGGGAAAGAATACAGAAGGAGGGGGAGTGAAATGAGGGAATTGTACACAGTTAGTGTTATACTGCATACTTTATTAATGCTGAATGTGAAATGTTTTAAAGTGTATATCCTGCAGGCAAATGTGATGAAAGTGTTTAAGAAGCATTTCTGACAAACAATCCTGCAATATTGAACTAATAACAATTAATATCAATAACAATCTCACAGTTATGCACATAAATAAAAATCGACAAGCTATTAAAGGATGGATATCGACATAAAGCTGCAGTGTAACAAAGGGGAGTGAAAATGTGATACACATGTTAATTAATTGCTAACTTGAGACAACAGTTAGCAAGGATAGAAGATTCATTCTGGGATGAATGTATAGACTACAGTTACTGCATCTGAGATGTATATACAGGGAACTTATGTATGGTGCACCTCAGCATATATACACAAGAACAGAAGGACCTTACAGCTATGTCAAATACACCAGAAATGGACATGTTTTTACAAAGAAATGGCAGTGGCACCAGTAGGAAAGGGGTTCATTGCTTATGCGTATGTAATAGACAAGCTAGTGTTACAGAATTATGTAAATGCTAAACAGTAATAAAAACAAGGTGGTATATGACAGAGTAACCGCTGATGAAGAAAGAAAAACTGTCTACAATGTCTGGACTACAAACTGAGTAAACCTTTACTTATAAAATAGTTTAACACTTTCATCCACTTATATCTTGTAGACATCTTCAGAACTTTCAATTACAAAAACATCACTTCCTTTTAAAAATGCTATAAACTATGTCATGGAGTGCCTTAAAGGCATAGCTATCATAAAACATCTTATATAATGTTAACAAAAGTATACTTCCTTAGTAAAATAAATAAAACAATAAGTAATGTACATAACCATTACTCAAATAATGCATCAGCCATTCTATTCATTATGTTTCAATGATGTTGAACCCTTAAAAAATACCAGAACGATCTATACCAAATATTAATGATAATTCAGTCATGACAAAATCTATAATTATTTAAAAATAAAACATGAAATATAAAAAATATTATATAACAACAAAAATATACACCATTGTGTTTTAAACTCCCAAAATGGGCTCAGAATATTTTTGATGTAAATTCTAATAATATAAAATATAAAAACATTATTGTTATAAATATTAATATATATATATATATATATATATATATATATGTGTGTGTGTGTGTGTGTGTGTGTGTTTATATATATATATATATATATATATATATATATATATATATATGTGTGTGTGTGTGTGTGTGTGTGTGTGAGTGTGTGTGTGTGTGTGTGTGTGTGTGTTTGAAAATGTTATGTTCTACCTATCTAAAATCTATTCTTAAATTGAATTATTAAATAATTGGAATAATACAGCCTATTTTGATTACAAGAATCATGTTGTGTTCTTAAATATTTTAAAGTTCCATATCTCTTAGTTTAAGAACACTAGCAATTTTTCCCATGGGCTACCTCTGGGGTTTGGTGTCACTTTTTCCAGAATGTCAAACTTAAACTCTACGTGGCTATTGCAGACAGTTTATATGCTAATATAAGGCATCATTTGTGTTTAATCTATGTATATTATATATATGTGCCAGTTCAAAGAGTTTTCTGTTTTCCCTATATAAAATGCTTAACAGGGGTCACAAACAACTACTGAAGTATGGCAATTACCGGAATCAGCTAAACCTACTTTAATATTTATTTCACCTAATGGAAAAAAATGCCCTTCCAAAATATATGAGCTAAACAGTAATCTAGTAACACAACATACATAAATAACAAATGACAAGACAGGGTGGATGACATGTCATGAGCTCAGATTTTCCATTGCTGATTTGCAAACATTTCTGGCATCATAATACTGGGCACACTCACATGGAATTACAGGGAATAATAACATCACAGCAATTCAACAACAGCAACACAATAGATAGTGTTGTAACAGAGGACCAGTCACAGTTTCTGATGGTCTGACAGCATGCCATAGAGTAAGAAATGTTTATGAAATCCATTATAGGTTCATAGGTTCATAGGTAGGTACTGGGCTATCTGCCCGAAGGCATATATTAGCCCAGCCATGTTGTGCGATATTCACCGCCCCTTTGGTTAGTTCCCTAGGTCCTTGATCTAGCAGCTAGTACCCTTGGCCCCTATCTAGTAGAGCTGTTGGTATGATCCCTGGTGTGAACTTTCTATTCCCATCCACTTGTCAAGGTTCCTCTTGAAGAGTGATAGTGAGGGGCTCTGTCTTATGTAGATCGGGACCTTGTTCCATAGCAAGGGAAGACTTTGCGAAGGGAATCTATCCCTCCAGCATGTTCTATTCATTGTTGTGCTGAGGTTTATATCCCTAGAGCATGTAGCTCGAGTGGATTTGGTTTTGCTAAGATGGAGCATGTTCAACAGTTCTGGGTTGGACATGGCTCTGTATGTTAGACAGAGATCGCCTCTGAGAAGGCGGTATGCCACAGAGAAAAGCCTTAGTTTTTTCAATCGTGCTGCATAGGGCAACTGTTTGAGGCCAGTAATCCTCTTAGTGAGGTACCTCTGTGGTCTCTCCAGCTGCTGGAGATGCCTAGCCAGGTACATTCCAATTGGTGCATTGTACTCAATAATGGGTCTGATGAGGGAAGAGTAGAGGGGTACCACTACATCCTTAGATCTTGATGCAAACCCTTTCATGATCAGATGGGTCACATAGAAGGATTTTCTAACCACCTTGGCAATGTGGTTATCAAAGGAAAGCTGACTATCTACTTGGGTCCCTAGATCCCTTATTACTACTTCAGATTTCAGGGGGTTACCTCCTATGTGGTAGTTCGCGGGTACTCTGTTTTTTCCAAAGGGGATTACTATGCATTTTTTAGCATTTAGCTTGAGACCATGGCTTTGATACCATGTATCAATCTCATTAAGGCCCTTCTGGAGGATATCCATGTCAGCCGGAGACTCTGTTATAGCACCCAGCTTGCAGTCATCCACAGCCCTTCAGTGCTTACCTGTACTTCTGAGAAGTATATGCCAAACAGGAGGGGCCCCAGGACAGAGCCCTGAGGCACACCGCTCATTACTGGTCTGGATTCGGACATAGATCTCACTACTCTTACTTTGTGGGATTTGTCTGAGAGCCAGTTTGCGATCCATCTTGTGACGTAAGGGTTTATGCCCAGGTTGGTGAGTTTATCAATAATACCCGAATGGGGAATGGTGTCAAATGCTTTAGCAAGGTCAGGTAAGCTGTGTGTACCTCTTTTCCCTTATCTATAGCCTGAGTAACTGTCTCAAAGAAGTCCACCAGGTTCAGGAGGCATGATCTGCCCTTGACGAAGCTGAACTGTGTAGGGTCAAGTGTTTGGAGGTTCCCAATCTCTCCATTTATGAGTTCCATAATGATTCACTCCATTGCCTTACAGATCAGACTGGTCAGGCTTATTGGTCAGTAGTTCCCAGGGTCGGTTGTGGGCCCACCTTTGTGCAGCAGAACCATAGTTGCTGTGCGCCATTCTATGGGCACATATCCTGTTGAGAGGCTGAGACTGAACAGGGTATTCAGATGTGGGGTTAATTCATTTTGGAGTTTGCGTATGACACAGCCCGGGACACCATCTGGTCCCATGGAGGCAGTGTTTTTAGCTATAGATAGAGCCTTATTAACCAATGTATCAGTAATAATTGGAGTTACACAATCTCCTGGAATAGTAATAGGCCCTGTAGGTGGTGGTGGGGGGGGGGGAGAAATTTGCACTGAACCTGTCAGCCAAGATGTTGGCAATGTCAGTGGGGTCAGTGTATTTTGTTCCATTTTGTACTAGCTCAGAACAGACCTGAGCAATGCCATTTAGGTTTTTGACGTAACCATGGAAGGCCTTATGGATATCCTTGGCAACTTTCATTTCGAAATTGGCTTTAGTTGACTTGATGAGGGCCCTCAATTTCTTACTAAGACTGATCAGGGAAGATTTTTCTACTTGAAATTTGGCCTTTTTTTGTATAAGTCTCCTCCTTATATTGTATAGTTTGCTTATGGCCGGGGTCCACCAGACTGGTTTCTTCTTGCCTGAGGAAGGAGTCTTGGTTTTATTTGGGATAGCACGATCCATACAATCCTGAAGATGTATATAAAGTGCCTTGGTGTAGGATTCTGCATCCTGGATATCATTATCCTTCTTCAAGGGAACAGTGAAGCTTTCCACTTCTGACGCAAGTAGTTTGTTGCAAAGAAGTTGTGGATGTGAAAGTGGGCTTAGGGGATAGAGGATTCATATAGCATTTTAAAAAATTTACTCAGAGTAGAAGTTAATTGAGTACATGCTCACCTAACTAGAAACACCCCCACTGACACACACACCTGCATACAAGTTCCCCGTATTCAACAATGAACCTCCTACCTACCTAACTATAAAAGGTAGAAAGTACTCTATTAGTCACATGCACAATAGGAAAAGTCTGTCTCTTAAGGGTAGAGAGTGTACTTTTGTCAGGATGACATCATCAGTGTGTTTTATAGGTGGTGTTTTCATAAAATTGAGAATAGGGAGCTGTGTGCACATTTAAATGTATTCTCTTCAAGAAAAGTAGATACCTCAATAAATATCATACACACAGCCACACAAATTACCCAGGTTAAGCATTGAACCACCTACCTATCTAGTTGCACAATGTAGAAAGCACTGTATTAGTCTCAAGTACCACAAGAGAAGTCAGACGATTAAGTGGAAAGAGTGTACTTTTGTCAGGATGACCTCATCAGTGTGTTTTATAGAGGATGTTTCAGTAAAATTTAGGATAACTGAGCTGTGAGAATGGTTAAATGTATATACACACACAAACACACACACACACACACACACACACTTACATACAAAAGTATTGCATGTTGGACATCAAATCTCCTACCTATCTATTTATACAATCTAAACAGCACTGTATTAGTTACAAGTACTACATGAGAAGTTTGACTCTTAAGGGAAGAGAATGCACTTCTGGCAGGATGACCTCATCAGTGTGTTTCACAGGGGCTGTTTCAGTTAAAAATTGTAATAAGGAAGCCATGGAACAGCTAAATGTATTTTTCTCATGGGAAGTAAACACAGCATCAAGTGTTACACACAGTCACATACATGCATACGTCTTCCATGTTGGGCATTGAAGCTTCTGCCTATCCAGTTACACAACCTAGAGAGCACTGTATTAGTCATAAGCACCACAGGAGAAGACTGACATTACTAATGTGAAGTAGGACATTTAAATAATTGCAAAATCCACTGTTTGGAAGAAATGGTTGCACAACAAATGCTTATGTGTGCACAGGACAATGCAACATCACTGTGATTGTCACACGTAATGGCATGCTTCTGTACTGAAATGTAGATACTGTCCTTAATGTACATTGCATTACTGTGAGGGACATTGACATGTTCCACATTATGAGATGACATACACATTGACTATTGTACACCAGTTTATTATCAATCAAAATTTCTGTGAATTCATGTCAGTATGATTGCACACTTGTAATGTCTCGTACTATATGCATTGGCAAGACAAACATGCAAGTAATACATTGGACAGTGCACTGCAGAATAACGGTAATGGATTATATGACAATAGATTAACCAAACTTTTAACACATTTTTAAGTATAAAAATTGTAGAGCAGACATAGCTTAAACAACTGAATTAAGTGAGTCAACATCATTCTGAAATCAAGATAATCTGTTGATGAAAGTAATACAGCCATGCAAATGTGCAAAATAAAACAATAATTATTTGATCTTTTTATTGTACTCTTTGACTGCAGCACTACTAAGCTTAATTGCACTGCTGATGGCAAAGTGTTACCACTTGCTCAATCATATCTTGAATTGTTGAACTTAGAATGGGAATTAGCAGTACTCTATGTTGCTTTGTGCCAAATTTCATGCAAAGATCTGTAAAAGACAGGCTTCACAATAGATAGCAAAAATACTAATATAGCAGTAGGATAATGATGTGCTAAGTAATGCTGTAGCCAACATTTACATCCACAGGAGTCAGTCACATCCTGAAAGATATTTTCATCCATATGTATTCCAACATTTAGAGAATGCCAAGAAAACATTTATCCCTGAGTATTGTCTAAGTACCTCATAGGAAGTAATAATTCTGACAGGTATTATTACCATATTGGCCACTGTAATCTGTACATCCAACTCTGTAATCTGTACATTAAACTGACTAAACATAGTTTAGCACAGTGGTGCAAAGTGCAACAGAGTAATGTGGATGAAGGCAATACAATCACAAGATATTGCTATGAACCATGTACTTTCATGTAGCCTTAGTTGCAGCTGTTGCCTGGTGCCAGACATTGTGAAATGCAGAGGTGGAAGATAAATGATACAGAAAGGAAAAGATACATTGACAGGGTGAGATGGAGACGGGCAAAGCAGATTATGACAGAAGAAGGATAAATGGTGGCACATAACTCTGTGTAGACAAGAGCCACACATAAAGTAGTATAGTAAAAACAGTCAGTAACACTTAGCTAATGGGTGGATTAGAACCCTTGAAATTATTCAAAAATGTCTCTACACATGTGAGCATTAGCTCATTATGCCACATAGGTGTTAATATGGGACCCAGGGAATGGTAGAAATGCGTTCATTGTTCACACAACCCACACAATTAATATTTACATAATTTCAAATGACTTATCTGTCACTTTTAGTCAGTTTTGACCTTACTTGAGTTTCCCACAGCAACACATTCATACATCAAAATGAGTGTCAAGATTTAGTATGAATCCTCTCAGTAAAATTATCTGGGAACAGGTTTTAATACCTGTATCACATGTACTGTTTTTCTGAGCTCAATACCTTTACACATTATTCCACAGAGGTAGGAGTGTGACAGCTTTAATTTCTTCCTTCAGAACTATTCACATTGCTGAGAAAAGTGCAACAATGCCAGTCTTCATTGTGCTATTGATGGCAGTTCAAATACAATTTGCCAGTTTTCACCTTGGGCTGTGAAATGCATTTCAGTTCTATCGGCCACTGCCAGTCAATGGGGCTCAATGTCAAATGGTATGTAAATGATACAAGAAAAAAAAGTAGATCAAATACTTTAAATATACATTTCCCATGTTTAAGCAACTTTGTTATCTTGCAACAGGGACCTGTATGGATTTGAACCCTCAAGCAAAAGTATCAAAAATAATCATTTCACAGTATTTCCCAGAGTTGCCACAAAGACATATGTTAGCAAGGACAAAAAGCACTTAGCTGTAATGATAATGTGGCATTGTATCAAATCACATTGAAAGTGCAACAGAAACAAGTTATGAAAGTTGCCATTTCTCATATGACAGCAAATGAATGGATGATTGGTTTATTACATATAATTAGGACACCCATGCACTTGCAATATTGAACAAAGACTGCAAACACTGCAGGTGTATTCCTTTCTTTCTGCATGGTGCCTTATTCCCTTATGTATGTTTGCTTAATAGCAATTCATCTCTGTTTTATTGCCATATGTTATCTTTACCAATGATTGCATTACTCCCTTGAATATGAACAATATTTCTTATTAAGGGGTAGTAGCTTTGGTCATTTAAGCCAACATTTGAATGTTGGGACTGTTGCTCTCCTAAATCACTTAAAGTACTTTCAGACTTTTGGTAAGTCTCTTCTCCCTGGCACACTCTCAGTAGGTGCACATCAAAGAGGAAAGACTGAAAAAGCTGATTGTTACTGTAGTCAGAGTAATTTTAGATGCCTGCAAGCCACTACAGGGAACACTTCTCAAAGCTCAATGCACTGCTAGACCATGTGCATGTAACCATGTAGGTCCTTACACCATGTTTATATTCCCTACACTTAGTGCAGATTGTGGTATTTAGGACTGCTAATGATTTCACACCTCATTTGGATACTTACAAAACCAGAGAGCTCAATACTGCAAAAAAATAAAATAAAATTGGGAGAATTGTCTATTTTCTACACTGCTATATTGTCAAGGTTTGTTGCTGTTTCTTACATAATGCTTTTAGTTTAATATTAAAAGATCACTTGTACTGACCACTGAAAAACATTTTTTTGTCTTACATGCTTTGTTTATCCCTTTTTTTTGGCATAGCCATGTCTGCATTACAAAAAGTATGCTATTAAATGTTACAAGAACTATTTTTAGGGGTCTATGTAATTTTGTTGAATGGCTATTCAGCAAATAGCCATTTGTCAAACAGCTATTTAGTGAAGCCAATCTTCATTGTATGGCAAATTTTAAGTAGAGCAAACAAGTGGTTGGCCAACCGAGTGATTGCAAAAAATAAAATAAATAAAATTTAAAAACTGACACACACTTTCCCTAACTAAATATAACAACTTCAAGATCACACTACAGTGGGGAAAAGGGCAAATTCCAGACTATGGCCAACCACAGGTTTGCCCTCGTTAAAATTCGCCATTTGATAAAGAGAGGCTTTGCTAAATAGGTGTTCAATGAATGGCTATTTGCTGATTAGCCATTCAACAAAATAATATAGACCCATTTTTTAGTTTATATTTCATTTGATGTTTGCACAATTATTGCAGATGATTGGATTCTAACTTTGCATGAAGGTCTGGCATTTTCACCTGTGTTAGCAAAAAATGTGTTCTCTTTGTGTATTTTTACCTGACTGACCTCCACAGCAGTGGATATGGCAGTTATAATAGTTTTGTGTTGTATTTCTACTGGTATATTTATAATTGTTATTGTCAATACTGCAATGTATTGCACAGTTAAACCTGTGTTATCTCTGTTACAGAAGTGTTAGAGATCAGTGCTGATGTTTGATTTTGAAATATAATTTTTTTGGGGGGGGGGCTAACTTGGGTGTAGTCATAGGGAGCAATTAACTTTTAAATTGTTCATATACATGTTGAATGCATGCAATCACACATAATTGAGCTCACAGCCATCCTGTCTGTGTAGACTATATGCAATTATGTGTGTATAATGTTTGTTTCATCTCATACAGGGATATGACACTCAAGAAAAAAATCTGTACCATGCAAGCCACCATATAGTGATGCAAAACATGAGGTCATTATCCAGGCTTTGCATCACCATGCAGTCTTTCTGTTAGGGAAAGGTAGAGGTGACCAATCTGCTTGAGACAGAATATAGCAGCAGGTGGTTAATGACATTAATGCTGTTGGTGGGCATGGGAGAACATACTCCCATATATGACACTGGGCATGTGACATGATAACCTCTGCCTGCTGTAGGGTGGCTGCAGTTGCCTGGGCACAGGTGGCAATGGGTGGGTGGTGGTCCTGCTACCAAGCCACCACTAACTTAAGCAGAGGAGTTCCTGTCCACTGTCAGAGATCCAGGTAGCTTGGCAGAGGGCTCCCACAAAATCCTTCATGTTGGTGCAGATGTTGATGACAAATTCAGAGTGTCAGAAGCAGACCTTCCAGGTATTCAAAGTACAGATGTCATTGTTATATCTTTATATGCATACATCTAAGATGTCTGATATGTGTGTGTGTGTGTGTGTGTGTGTGTGTGTGTGTCTGTGTGTGTGTGTGTGTGTGTGTGTGTGTGTGTGTGTGTGTGTGTGTGTGTGTGTGTGTGTGTGTGTGTGTTTCAGCCAAAGAAGCTGAAAAATAAGTTGTACAAGATGGTGGTGCAACCAGTACTACTGTATGGCACAGAAACCTGTGCAGTAAAGCAGATGAGAAAGCTAGAGGTAATGGAAATGAAGTGACTGAGAAGGGTGGTAGGATGCACACTATGGGACAGATGAAGAAATTAAGACATAAGAGCAGAAGCCGAAGTAGCTCCGATTGCAGAAAAGATCAATGTAAACAGATTACTGTGGTTCAGGCACATGTGTAGAAAAGCAGAAGACAATCTCATGAAGAAGATTTGGGACAGACAGGAAGAAGGTAAGAGGAAATTAGGGCATCCAGAAAAGAGGTGGATGGATTGTGTGAAAGACAATCTGTGACAGTCAGGCATGAGTGTTCAGTGTTCAAGACAGCAGAAGTGTGGCATTGAATCGAGATAGATGGTGATAGTTAAAATGACACCCTGACCCCATGTAGAAAATGGGAAGAAGGGGGCTCATGATGATTGATACATATATATATATATATATATATATATATATATATATATATATATATATGGGCCTACTGCTTTTGGTCGAATTACATTTGGTCGAAAATGATCTCAGGCAGCCCACTTCACCAAAAATGCATTTCACTGAAAACCCATTTGGTCAAATTCTATTTGGTCTAAAATGGAATATAGCCCCTGCCCCACTGCAGTGAGACCCTGCAGTGAGAATATAAAGTAAGGGGGTGCAGGGGGCACAGCTCCCCACATTGGGGGTGTGGGTGGCATAGCCTCCCACATAATTGCAGTGTATGAACTATTATATACATGTCTATCCATTAAAAATACATCAAAACATATAACATCAGTAAAAACTAGTTACAAAATGTGGGGGCTATGCCCCCCAGATCCCCAATGTGGGGGGGTTGTGCCCCTCACCCTCCTAACTTTATATTCTCAGTCCAGGGTTGCACTGCAGTGGGGTAGGGGCTATATTCCATTTTTGACCAAATGGAATTTGACCAAATGAGCTTTCAGTGAAGTGGGCTGCCTGAAACCATTTTTGACCAAATGTAATTCGACCAAAAGCAGTAGACCCATATTTATATATATATATATATATATATATATATATATATATATATATATATATATACATATACACACACACACACACACACATATATATATATATATATATATATATATATATATATATATTATATATAAGACAGCAATAAGTGTGAGCCAGACTACAGTCATACAGAAATAGTGAAGGTGTTTTGGAAGTGAGGGGCGATCTAAATGTTCACTACATTTTTGTATGAGAACACTTTTAATCCACACTTGTGAAGGGGAATTGTTCTTTTTTTCTTGTTTCATTTGCATTGTGATACTTAACAGACTGCTTTCCTTTCCATTACTCACATTCAGTCACTTCTGGATTACAGGCTGCCAGCACACCTGCACATGGTAAGCACACATGTGCTTATTGTTACTACTGTATAAAAGGTAGGTTCACGTCTATATGAGATTAAAGTTTGTTTGGCTTTAACATCTCTTAAAGTTTAGAATACTTTTCCTATAAGGAAAATAACTGATCAGTTTTATGCACCCTTTTTCTGTTTGTTGTGTTTATTGCTTATTATCATAGGTGATCCCGAGAGTGGTACTGTGAAATGTCTACCACCTGATGTCGGAGTATCAGTAGCCTCTGATGATGTGGGTGGCAATGAAGATGCAGAGTTGGGGGTTGTAAAAGATCAGTCTGACACTGAGGTTGTGACTTCCACATCCCCTGATGATATATCAGACACAGTAAGTATGCTTATGCATATTCCTGACACCGAGACCTCTAATATAGGACAGGTTGAGGATGACACAGTTGATCAAGCTAGTGTGGTTACTCTGATTGCAGAGCCAGTTGCTTCTCCCAGTGGCCATTGTGAGAGTTTGGTGCCACACAGGAAGGTTGGTAGGGCTACTCAGACGAGGCTTTCAGTCACCTTGGCTCCTGATGCTGGTATATCAGTAGGTGCTGCCAGAACTATGTGTATGTCCATAGTGGATGCACAGGCACATTCCAGCAGGGCCTTGGAATAGATAGCGTGACTACTAAACTTTATACATTCTGACATCAGTGACTCCCTGATCTGTGTTTGAAACTCCTTAGACAGGATGAGTGACACACCGTATTGGACAGTGTCTGTGATCAAACTTCTGTTGTAAGGATGGTGGGCATCCATTTAGCCAGATAGCCACTACATCTTCTGATGTTAGCAGACATGGCCGTGCAAGATCCCACTCTCATAGTGACACTACATCTTCTGTTCTGTCAGTGATTGCGGTGTTCACTCCCAGAGATGGTAGGTCATTGGGTCATAATCCTGGATGTAGTCATGAGGAGAGATCATCCAGCAAACATGGCTCTCATTCACTTGGCACCTTGACGTCTAGATAGGGACCATGTACTGCTGACATCTATCAGAGATGCCAGGATGTAGTGCTAGTACAGTGCTTGATTTTGTTCATGCAGACACACACACACAGGAAAAAAAATGTTTTCACTTGCCCATACCACTTCATATACATCCATATAATCTAGGCGGTACTTTTGAGTGCTACACATCTTTTGTTACTGGTTCTGAATACTGTATTCTTGGAAAATATATGTGAATCTTTCTTGCCTACACTCACTTCATTGGTGTCAGCCTTGTCCTCCTACCATCCCCAGTTCAAATGATGATGACTATGCCTTGCCCTTTGCACATGTCTTTGTGACTTAGGGTTGCATATATGTCTTATGCACAGAGTGGATAGCTAATGTTGGCTTATTCACAAACTTACATTTATCAATATGCATCACAGAAGAAAAGTTGTTGATTTCTTGTTCATACTTAGTTGTGAATGATTGCTTGTATAATTGCTGAACTTCATTGTATTTCAGTTAGTATTATCATAACGGCAATGGAAGCATTAGGAGATTGCAGTTATGCTTCTTGGGATACTTGTGCAAATGAAGTTGTAATTGACCTGATCCATGTTTTAAGGATGATGGTATTGCTGGATGCACAGTATTGTTTGTAATATGTAAGTGAATATAACAAAAATCTGAGATGGGCGATACTACTGATATAACTGAACACCTTAGACAAATGCTGTACTAAGAAGCATATACATATTTCCATATGAGAGTAATCAGTTCTATAACTTATTTATTTTTCTTAATGGTTTCCACACTTACTTTGTCAATAGTGCGGATACAAATTGTGTGCTTGGAGCTGTCCCTGTCTGATGTCATCTGAACACAGCCATTACATTGTTAAATAAAAGTTGTGATGTTTGAAAGGCATCAGTTTTCCTATTTGTATGAGCTTGGATCTTATGCTTTGCTTTAGGTACTGAGGTACTTAGGTACAGTGTGTATGTGCTTTCCTTTGCCTTTTAGCCAGAGCCTAGCCAGAGCCAGGGCATACTGTGCACAGCTCTGTCTGAGAGCACCATCTGCAGCTGGTGGTTCTCCCTCAGACTCATCATCTGTACCTGCTGCTGCTGCTGGTCCTGCCTGTGGTCCTTTAGCTCCTGAATGCTTTCAATGTGAAAAGAATACCATCTTCAAAAACCACTAGGGCATGGTGATCATGATAGATGAGATCATGTTGCTTGCACCTGATAAAGAATCACATAAGAGACAAAAGACTGTGATTCAGGCCACTGGAAAGTCAGAGCTCAAGCTTAATAAGAAAAAGAACAGTTTTTTTTTTTGGTAGGACTGAAATTCAATATTTTGGACATCGCATTGGTGTAGATGGCATTAGACCAGATCCAGGTAAAGTAAAAGCTGTGATTAAATACCAAGTCCAGGCAATGTCATTGACCTTCATTTAAAGATTGGAATAATTAACTATCTGTGCAGACTCATGTCAGCACTGTCAATACGGCTTCAGCCTTTAACAAAATTTCTTATAGACATGACTCAACACCCAAGAGCAGGCTTCAGAAAGGTTATGTCTTTGTTAGTGTCAACCCAGTACTTGTATATTATGATGCCAGAAAATGGACTGCGGTCAGTACAGATGCCAGCAGGTATGGTGCTGGAGTAGCTTTATATAGCATACTGATGTCAAAATGAAGCCACTGGTTTTTGTTTTGTGCTACACTGTCATCGATACACTGCAATGTACAAGAAGCAAACAAGCACATAAATTGTCCAACAGAAATACTGTTTAGTTTTTCTTACTGTTTGCATGCAGCACATTGTAGTCTTTACTGTCTGCAAACAAAGTGCCACCTTTCAGAAATAGGGGTAAGCTGATATATCACTTTAAAGGGTCTTCTCTGGCTTCTGTCTCCAGAAGATATCATAGGGTAGGGGTAACCACTTTAATGATTGCTCAACTGTGTATTTTTGCTTTTGCGTTTTGTTTGAAAATATAAACTATGATGCTATGGTC
The DNA here is from genome assembly GCF_019279795.1 of Protopterus annectens. Taxonomy (NCBI): domain Eukaryota; kingdom Metazoa; phylum Chordata; order Ceratodontiformes; family Protopteridae; genus Protopterus; species Protopterus annectens. The sequence goes on along the minus strand of NC_056737.1, from coordinate 1,805,049,644 downwards.
AGCTCTTATAATCCATGGGAAATGAAACAGAAATTGCCAAAAAAGAGCCTTCTGTGCTGTGATAAATGGATGCCATGCTCTACATATTGCTACATCTGGTTTACTTTATTTTTTTAAGGAAAATAAAAAAAGTGTTTTCCATTAACTGTTTGCTTGCCAGACTTAATACTCATTTTAGTCTAACTATTTACGTAAGCTGAAGCTAACACACTTATTTGAGGTTTGCAGAATGCTTTGTAGATCTGCCAAAATTATCCATCTTTATTCTCAGTTACATCTAGAAAGTTAAACTTTCCATGCGTTTGTCGGAAGCTGCATGTTTCAAGCTAAGCTGTGTGTGTGTATGTGTGTTTGTCAGTGTGCATGTGTATTTATATATATAGTTTATTTATTTACCCTTGTTTACTGGAAAGTCCATCTGGGAACTGAAATGCCCATTTTCAGTGGAGTCACATGGTGAAAAGGTCTAAAACAAGGATATAAATACATTTTTGACAATTCAAAAAAAATAGTCAAACAAACATTATTTGCTAAGTATTTCAAGGCAAATGTTCAACAAACATTTTTAACAAAGTATATTAAATGCATATTTTCAAGATATTGTGAATAAAATGAAAAATACTACATTAATACACTTGTACACTATCCATAGAGGACAGAGTTAGGATTGCATACTTCAAATTGTAGGTGTGGTACAGCTGCATAGTTTATTAGTTATGAGGGGATATTTTAGAGCAGATTTGAATTGTTGCATGTTATTTAAAAGCCTAATGTGATTTGAAAGTTTGTTCTATGTCTTGGAGCTTGTGACAGAGAACAGTGAGTCATGGTAATAATTATCTGTTTTTTTAGCAGCAGTTAGTTTAAGTTCTGAGGATCTTAGGGTTATGCTTAGTACATTCCATTGGATGAAATTTGACAGCATCAATAATAGAAAAGGAATCACACGTCTTTGGTACTGGAAGCCCATAATGGTGTAGGTTCTGTTCTCACTTCAGGTGATTGTAGTGTAGCATTATAGGGGTGATGTACTTCAGTGTGCTGTCCTTCAGATAAGACATTACATCAAGGTCCAATCTGCCTGAGTTGGTGGTAGCTCAAATGGATGTAAAAGTTCCCATGGTACCTATTAAAAAGAGTAGGAGAAATGCCCTGGCTAAATTTCCTCTTGCAGTAGAAATATCACCTCAGGTGTCATCTCATAAGAGACCACTATCTTAGTGGGAATAACTTTGTCAACAAAGGATAAACAAATATAATACAGACATTCTGTAAACAAAGAAACAAAAGCAGCAGTAAAGTTTATTGTATTACTACAGATGGTATAGAATATGTAGCATCATGAATATTCTTTTTGCAGAAAGGGACTTTTACTAATTTTTATTACAAATGAGTGCACATAACATATTCTTCATTATTATGTTCACATATAGCATAAAATTGAGTGTTTTGTTCATACCTAAAAAATTGAACTATGGCCATGTGTAGAATCTGTTTAATCTTTGTACCAAATTCTATCTAGTGTATGTTTTGAAACAATCATGCATATTTTTCTTACTCTGGGCTGTTTTTGATGTTGTTTTTCCCATCTGATAATCATTTTTTCTTACTGTCAGTTACTTCCAGAACTCAAGGACCCAGCCTGAAGAGAATTTTAGGGAGAGACAGAGAGAATGAAATTGCTTTTGTTTGTTAAATGACAGAAAAAAATGCATACATAGATTTGTTTTCAGGCGTCTAGTTATATGCTATGTTATGTTTAAGTCATTGGCTATTGAACCTGGGTTGCATGCTTGTAGCCACCAGAACTGAAGGACAAGTAGAAATATGAGCAACTAAAAAGAAACAGAGGATGACATTCTTATCCAGAATCACAAAAAGGAACAGAAAGTACAGTTGTGTACACTTTCCATAAATGTAGATGTTCGAGTGTCTTCACTGTTGCAGTCATCACTGTAGGGTTCTTCCTGCCAGCAGACAGTCCTTGGTCGGCCAGAATCCCAAAGTCTGGGTCCGGCATCGGCTGTTCAGTCATGCTCCCTGACGTCAGAGCACCTGGAGTACAAAGCTGCCAGCCGATGCCATGCTCTCCAGTTTTTCTTGCCCCAGATGTCAGGTGCCTAAAAATGAAGGCCAATAGTAAAACTCAAAAAATAACATACCCCAAACCCCATAGCCTGTAGCAAATACACCTCAGAAGAAAGGTCAAGTAGGTTAGCACACTAGTGTAAGTTAAGAGGGGACAGGAGAGAGGGTAACCCAGACTGCAACAGTGAAGACACTCGAACATCTACATTTATGGTAAGTGTACACAACTGTACTATGTTCACCGTGTTTCACTGTTGCAGTCATCACTGTAGGGTTGAATCCCACAGCTGGGATAAGGGGTGGTGGTTATATATAGAAGAAGGGGCAGCTAGAAGGCCTTGCAAGACTGCAGAAGCAAAGCCTGCCCTAGACTTAGAGTAAAGAGGGAGATTATAGTGCTTAGAGAAAGTATGCACTGAACTCCAAGTTGCAGCTTCCAAAATATCTTTGGTAGGTACTCCCCTGAGAAAGGCAGCTGAAGTAGCAGCAGCTCTGGTAGAATGAGTCCTAATTTTTCCTGGGATTTGTTTTCCATGATGAGAGTAACAAAATCTAATTCCATGCGCAATCCATTTAGAAATGGTCTGTTTTGCAATAGCTTTACCTTGGGAGTTTGTTACATAAGAAACAAACAGTTGCTGTGTTTTCCTGATATCCTTGGTTCTGTCCAGGTAGAAACGAAGTTGTCTGTGTACATCCAAGGAATTCAAGATCCTTTCCCCCTTATTTTGTGGATTATTGAAAAAAGTTGGCAGGTGAATAGCTTGATTTAAAGCCACTTTGGAAACCACTTTAGGCATGAAAGTAGGATTAGTCCTTAAAGACACCCTATCTTGGTGAAAAATAATGTAAGGCTCCACAGCCATGAGTGCTTGTAACTCCGAGACTCTCCTGGCTGAAGTCAAAGCCAGAAGGATGGCTGTCTTCCATGATAAATACTTAATATCAGTTGTGGCAGCAGGCTCAAAAGGAGGCAGAGTGAGTTTTTCCAGAACATAGTTGAGGTCCCAGGCAGGTATGGGTGGTGTCCTAGGGGGCCTTACATTCTTTGCTCCTTGGAGATATTGTTTCAGAAGTGGATGTGAAAAGATTGGAGGGTCTGTATTGTAATGTGCCGAGATAGCTGAGGCATGAATTTTTATGGAGGAGAAGGATAAACCCTTATGTAGCATGTCTGTTAGGTAAAGCAATATCAGAGGGATATTAGGAATGAGAGGATCCGAATCCTGAGCATGCATCCAGGTGCAAAATCTCTTCCATTTGCCTGCATAAGATTTTCTAGTGCTAGGCCGTCTGGCTTCTAAGATAACATCCATGACCTTTTTGGGGAGGGAAGGATTATTCATAGACCCTGTATTCGCCAGGCTGCCAGGCTGAGAGTTTTGATATGAGAGTGCAGAACTTGGCCTTGGTGTTGGGACAAAAGATTGGGAATCTGAGGCAAAATCCAAGGTGGTTCCTGAGATAGATTCTTCAGTGTTGAGTACCAGAATTGACGAGGCCAATCTGGGGCCAGTAGAATCATCATTTTTGGCTTGTCCTGCTTGATCTTTAATAACACCCATGGTAGAAGAGGTAGTGGTGGAAAGGCATACCCCTCGAGGTTTTTCCAACTGAAAGATAGTGCATCCACTTTCCATGCTAGCTTGTGAGAAGTCCTTGTGCAAAAAATGTGTAACTTGCGGTTGAGGGGGGATGCAAATAGATCTATGTCTGGGCAGCCCCAGGCTTTTGTAATCGTCTTGAATATGTGGGTGTCTAGCATCCACTCATGTGGGTCTGACAGGTTCCTGCTCAGGCTGTCTGCCAAAGTATTTTGTTTCCCTGGCAGGAACTGAGCTTGTAGATCCACTTTGCAAGCTAGTGCTGTGTTCCATAGAGTTATGGCCAGTCTGCAAAGGGGGTAGGAATGTGAGCCCCCCTGCTTGTTTATGTACCACATAACTGTGGTGTTGTCTGTTCGTATCAGTAGTTGTCCTGGTTGTAGAAGATCCCTGAAAGCCAAGAGGGCATTCTGTACAGCTAACATCTCTTTTAAGTTGATATGTAGGTGCTTCTGATCCTCTGTCCAAAAACCTTGCAGACCCTTTCCCTGCAAGTGGGCTCACCATGCATAATCCGAGGCATCCGTGGTTAACACTTGGCTGGCTGGAGGTAGACTGAAGACTTTGCCTTTGTTGTGAAGACATGTCATGGTCCACCAATGGAATTCCTTTTGTAGGCAAGGCAAGACAGCAATCTGTGTGTCTAGACTGTGGCAATGCTGTGACCATACACTTTTTAGGTACCATTGTATTTTTCTCATGTGTAGTTTTGCATTTGGAATGAGAAGGATGCATGAGGCCATGTAACCCAAAGCCTGCAGGAATTTCCTTGCAGTAAGCTGAGTTATAGAAGCCAAGGCTTTGAAAGTGGAAGCCAGCTGTAGTTGTTTTTTGGATGTCAGGAATGCCATTTGGGTTGTGTTTAAAAGAGCACCCAGAAAAGTTATCTGTGGTGTGGGGGTCAAGTTTGACTTTTTTATGTTCACAGTGAATCCCAGAAACCTGAGAAGATTTTGAACAAAATGCAGGTGCTGGAGTAAAACATCCTTGCTGTCTGCTTGAATAAGGCAGTCGTCCAGATAAGGGTAAATTTGAATACACTTGAGTCTGCAATAAGCTACTACTGCTGCCAGGCACTTGGTGAAGACCCTGGGTGCAGTAGACAAGCCAAAGGGCAGCGCAGAGAATTGGTAATGTTTCGAGCCGGCCTTGAACCGAAGGTATTTTCTGCACTCCTGACTGATAGGGATGTGTAGGTAAGCCTCCTTTAAATCCAATGTCACCATCCATGCATTTTTGCTCAACATTGCCAGGAGCTGCTGCAGAGTAAGTATTTTGAACTTTGGTATCTCCAGGAAAGTATTTAAAACTGATAGATCCAGGATGGGTCTCCATGAGTTTTGCTTTCTGGGAACTAGAAAGAGCCTTGAGTAAAAGCCTTGCTCCGTCTCTGATTATGGAACTAGTTCTATGGCTCTCATAGCCATGAGGGATCCCACCTGGTTTAATGCCTCGGACCATTGGTGTTTTGGTAGGTCTGGCCATCCATGTGGTCTTGGCAAGGTATGAAAGTGGAATCTGTAACCTCTTGAAACTACATCCAGAACCCACTTGTCTTGGGTTATGTAAGTCCAATTTTGTTGAAAAAGGGAGAGTTTTCCTCCTAGAGGGGCATCCAGAAGAGAAGTTCCTGGAGCCATGCAGGGGGAGTCATTGAGCCTGTTTTCTGTAAGATTGAGGTCTGTCCTCTCCACCCATGGAGGTGGAAGCACTCCATTGTCTAGGTCTGTAAGAGGTCTGTGTTTGAGGCCTCCCTCTGGTGCACCTATATCTACCCCTCTGAAACCTGTCCGAGCTGGGAAAAGACCAATTTTTTGTTGGCCAATTTCTGCTAAATCTAGGGGGCTGAACTTGTAAGAAACCCTTAACCATTTGCATGGATTTTGCCTTATCCTCCATTTTCTTTATCACCTCTTCAGCCTTAGGCCCAAACAAAACATTATGCTGAACAGGAGCATCCAGTAACTTGGCTTTCACTTGATCAGGTAAATTTTGTTCCTTTAACCAAGCATGTCTTCTAATGACTGTGCCAGAGGCAGCTGCCCTGCAAGAAGCCTCCAAGGCATGAAAACCACAGTGTAAACCATGCTTCCCCACTTGTTCAGTAGCATGCATCAAATCATGTAATTCCTTATTATCTGCACATGCAGAAATGGTGCCTAACTTTTGTTTCATAACAGACAGTAAAAATTGCTGATATTTTAGCATATGAAATTGGCAATTTAAAGCCCTAACTGATAATGTAGCAGAAGTATACACTTTTTTGCCCCATCTCTCCAAAGCTCTGGAATCTTTATCTGTCAGAACAGGATTTTTAGCAGAGGCAGCCTTAACCCCCTTAGGACCCTGAGAAATGGTTTCTGGATCAGCAGTAGGATTTTTGTAAAGGAACTGGTGGGAGTCAGGAACCCTGTAATATCTGTCGGGCTTAGCAGGGGCTGGAGGAAAGGAGTCAGGAGTTAAATTAGCCTCAGAAAAGGCATAATTCACAATATCCAAAATAGGAGGAATAGCCAGGGGTCTATGTTGGGAAAGAAGAAGGAAATCCCTGAGCCTTCTCTTAGATTCCGAGTACTCCTGTCCCTCCCAGTGAAAATGTTCCCTCATGTCATGTAAAGTCTCCCCAAAGGAAAAATCCTCAGGGGGAGAAGCAGAAGGAATAGATTCCTCAGCATCAGAGTCCTCATAGGTTCATAGGTTCATACTAGGCTATCTGCCCTAGGGCATTTATAAGCCTAGCCAGAGTGTGTATGGCTTTCGCCACCCATATTAAATTAATTTTGCTATGCCCTTTTTCAAGGTTAGTATACTGTGCCTCTGTCTAACAGTGACACAGAAGTGATACCCGGGTAAACCTATGATCTCCCATCCACTCATCAAGATTCCTCTTGAAGAGAGTCAATGAGGGACTCTGCCTAACCTGGACTGGGATTTTATTCCAGAGTGAAGGGAGCCTCTGGGTTATGAATCTGTCCCTCCAGCATGTCCTATTTATTTCAGTGTTGAGGTTCAAGTCCCTCGAGCGCGTAGCTCAATGGGATTTGGATTTTCTGAGGTGCAGCATGTCCATTAATTCCGGGTTGGACATGGCTTTATACGTCAGGCACAGATCGCCTCTGAGCAGGCAGTATGCCACTGAGTAGAGCTGGAGTTTCTTTAACTGGGCAGCATACGGCATCTGTTTGAGCACCTTGATCCTCTTGGTGAGGTACTTTTGGGGTCTTTCCAGTTGCTGCAGGTGTCTGGTAAGGTACATCCCAAAAGGGGCATTGTACTCAATTATGGGCCTGATGAGGGATGAGTAAAGAGGCACGATGACCTCCCCTGATCTAGATGTGAATCCCTTCATGATTAGGTGGGCTATATAAAATGTTTTTCTAACCACTTTGGCCATGTGGTTGTCAAATGACAGATTGCTATCAACTTGGGTCCCCAGGTCCCTAATTACTTCTTCTGTACTTAATGGATTACCACCCATGTGGTAATTTGTGGGCACTTTGTTTTTGCCAAAGGGGATGACTATACAATTTTGGCGTTTAGCTTGAGGCCATGGCTCTGGCACCAGTTGTCTTTTTCTATGAGGCCCTTTTGGAGGATGCTTGTGTCAGCTGGAGAGTCTATTATGGCACCCAGTTTGCAGTCATCTGCGAACTTGGTCAGCCACAGTCCTTCCATGTTGGCCTGTACCTCAGAGAAATATATACTGAACAAGAGAGGTCCCAGGACTGAGCCTTGTGGGATGCCACTTGTAACTGGTTTGGAGTCTGACATGGCTCCAGCTATTCTAACCATGTGGGTTCTGTCCTTGAGCCAGTTTGCAACCCATCTAGTGACATAGGGGATTATATTTAAGCTGGTGAGCTTATCTATAATGCCCAAGTGGGGTATTGTATCAAAGGCTTTTGCGAGGTTCAGGTAGGCTGTGTGGACCAGCTTCCCCTTGTCAATGGCCTTGGTGACTGTTTCAAAGAAATCAACCAGGTTCAAGAGGCAGGATCTGCCCTTAACAAAGCCGAACTGGGTAGGATCCAGTGTCTGCAGGTCCCCAATATCTTTATTTATAAGGTCCATGATGATCCTTTCCATAGCTTTGCAGACCAAGCTAGTGAGACTTATGGGGCGATAGTTTCCAGGATCTGTTGAGGCACCACCTTTGTGGAGAGGGACTACTGTTGCTGTACGCCACTCTTTGGGTACATATCCTGTAGTCAGGCTGAGATTGAACAGTAGTTTTAGGTTTGGGTTTAGCTCTTCTTGGAGTTCATGTAGGACGCAGCCCGGGACCCCATCTGGTCCCATTGATGCTGTGTTTCTTGCTTTGGTGAGGGCAGCTCTTACCTGAGCATCTGAGATGTCAGGGGGGCAGCACTCTGCTGGGATAGATATTAACCCTTTTGGTGGGGAGGGGGGAGGAGATTGTGCTGAACCGGTCAGCTAGGATGTTGGCAATGTCTGTGGGTTCGGTGTATTTTTTGTCATTTTGGACTAATTCTGAGCATATCTGGGAATTCCCACCCAGGTTCCTAACAAAACTAAAGAAAGCCTTGTGATTATCCTTAGTGTCCTGTGCAATTTTTCTCTCGAAGCTGGCCTTAGACGATTTTATGAGTGCCGTAGTTTTGCTAATATTGATCAGAGATGCCTTCCCTTTTCGGGATTTTGCTCTATCATGTAGTAGCTTCCTCCTTCTATTGTATAGTTTGTTTAAGGCTGGGGTCCACCAGACAGGACATCTGCCTTTGGAGGATTGGGTCTTGGTTTTATTTGGGATTGCATGATCCATGCATTCCTGAAGGTGTTCATAGAATGCCTTTGTAAAGGATTTTGCAGGTCTGGGCCGTATTATCCACAGGCCCGGGGGCTTTGAAGGATTCCACCTTGGTTTTGAGGAATGTGAAATTTGCTTTAGAGAAGTTTTTCACTGTGGTTTTCTGGGCATGAGGTGGGGTTGGATGTGAATATCCAGTGAGATTAGTTTATGGTCTGATCTTACCAGTGAGGGATACACTTCTGGTCTGGAGCATAGAGTCCCCATGTTGGTGATGATCAGGTCCAGTATGTTTTCCCCTCTTGTGGGAGTGGTAACAAGTTGTTCCATAGCATTTGAGTTTATAAATTCTAGGAACCTTTGGGCTAGGGTGTTGGAGCTAGAGTAATGCTCCCAGTCTATGGTTGGGTAGTTGAAGTCACCCAATATAATGGTGTTTGGGGAGACCTTCATATTTTCCAGTGTTTTCAGGATGGCCAAGGGAACGAATATTCCTGTTCAGAGGAAGACACTGAAGAAATGGATGCCTGATCAGAAGATTCATAATCCAACTCTTGTCTTGGCCTTTTGTTTGGAGGGGGATGTGAACCCCTAATCATGTTTAGCAAGTCCTCCGCCATTTTAAGTAACTGTTTCTGGGATTTGGGTCCTGGATCAGAAGAAGCCTGGGCTGGTGTCTTAGATTTAGAAGGAGTCTTTGTCTTTGTCCTTGGTTTTGTCTTTATCAGAAGCTGTGTTGGCCTGAAAACCCCCTCGGAAGCCGGTACCTGCACAGCGGCTCCGGACCCATCCGAGGGAGCATTGTCCGAAGGTCCTGCAGCTGGAGTGCTCAAAGGCCTAGTTGGCTCCTTGTGGGAGTCCATTTCAGCTATCGGTTCTGAAATGGCCGACGACAGGGGCTGCGAAAGCACCTCACGGACGACAGCCGAACCTGAAGCTGGCTCTGGTTGTGAAACGTCGCCTGATTTGGACCTCGGAGGCCTGTCCTTATCCTTGCGTCGTTTGTGAACTCCGGTAGTCGGAAGCGTGTCTGACGACATTTTATAATTAAATTGCCTACCAAAGTAGTGAAAAGTGAAATCGTACCTCCGCTTAATCGTACATTGGTTAAATCTAGCACAAAACCGACAACTAGCTACGTCATGGTCAGGGCCTAAACAAGGAATACAGTAAGAATGGAAATCCTTATGAGTTATTTGCTTCCCACAAGAAATGCAATTATTAACTTTTTCTGACATCGGACTGGAGCAAGAAAAAGGTTTCCCCAATGGGGTACTTAGCTTTGAGAAGAAGAAGTAAGTCTTCGGACTGAAGCACGAAAAAATATCAGGAGTCAGCCGACCGGCACTTGCGAACTGCTTTCACCGCACGGCAAGAAAGACTGGAGAACATGGCGTTGGCTGGCAGCTTTGTACTCCAGGTGCTCTGACGTCAGGGAGCATGACTGAACAGCCAACGCCGGACCCAGACTTTGAGATTCTGGCTGACCGAGGACTGCCTGCTGGCAGGAAGAACCCTACAGTGATGACTGCAACAGTGAAACATGATGAACATCAGAGGAAGCACTTGAAAGTAAAAAGATACCTAACAGCTTCCTAGTTTATACCTGCTAATCTGCACAACTCATAAACATATAACACATTACATGCCATCTGGTTTTGCATTGTAATTCCTCATTTGGTGGGAGCTTAATGATTGCTTAATAAAAATATGAAGAACCAGAATGAACTCAGGAAGCTACAGGCCAAATAATTATGCACTTTGTTTCAAACATCAGTATCTGTGATGTCATTTTTTTTCTCATGTAAGTGTATGAGGCCTGAGTGTGTGGGAATGGGAAGAAGGCTGTATTAACTGGGTGAAAGATTTGGCTTAATGCTTTCCTTCATCTCATCAGAATGGGCAGGATTCACAAAGCCTCCGTGTAAGAGTTATAACTTATACACGGAGGCTGCAGTTAAACGGAGTGATGTCAGCATGCTCTGCATATTCATGAGAGCATGCTGAATCACACTTAAGGCCAACATGGTCCGTGTAAGACAGTAGGGGCGTGTCCATAGGCCGAGCCCTGTAAGCGGACACGCCCCCAGAAGAGGAAAAGTACCCAAAGTAAACACCCACGACAGAGTCCACAGAAATGTGAATAAACAGAACACAACACATGCCCCCACAGACTATGAACAGAAAACATATAAATAAACACGTTTTATATATTTTTTAAATTGTAAAAATGTTTAACCATGAGTGCGCTCGTTTGCGCGGGCATGCCCATAGCGCAGCTACAGTTAGCAGTCAGTGGAAAAGCATATAAGAACTAAATATGCAAAATAAGCCAGGAAGCAATAGCGTAGCGGTAGAGATGTTGGCTGAAGAGCAGGCATTCATGGTTCGAGCCCCCACAACACCAATTTTTTTTAGCAAAATAAGCAGGAAACAAGTCCCTGACAAATATGTACACATAAAACCACAATTTATGTAAAATGTAATGAAATAGCCCATTTATATTGAAGAAATGTGAGGTAACAAAAGAATAAAAAATGCCAGATGTGCTCATAGCTGAGCTACAGTTTAACAGAGTGAGTGCATCTGCCCGTAGATGAGCAGTGGTTTCACTGGTGCAAAATGAGTGCCCGTAGCTGAGCAGTGGTCTAACATGCTAAATCTATGTGCCCCTAACTGAGCTGAGTGTAATATGCGTGCCGATAGCCAAATGAGGCTTAAAGCAGCATACCCCGTTTGCACTGAGCTGCACACCGCGCAAACAAGCTAACCGATGGGCAATGTTGAGCAAGCCGTATCAAAACTGCCTTTACACAGACACACCCCTCAGCATGTCTAGACAGTCATGAAAAATAAAAAGCAGTGGCCAGGTTCGAACCCAGGATACTATACACCATAGTCAAGGTACAGAACCACTAAGCCATGACAGCAGTACCTAGAAATGCAATAATAGCTAATATATAGGAATGAATACAAACTAGAGCATGACAGTGCAGGTTTACTGAAGTTGATACAATTCCAAAATGGCCAATCACAGATATGTGCGGGAAAAACGGACTATATAAGCCCCATAGGCAGGAATACACAACATAAACGATTGTAGAACTGACCTGCAGGCAGAATGACAGGAGTAGGAGAGGGTAGTTGCTTTCGAGCACAGAGGTGGGGTGTTGAGGAGTCCAGGTACATGGTCTGGCTCCTAGTCCATAATCATGAGGCCCAACTCATGCAGGGCCAGGTCCTCTGGGGAGCATACAGGGCTGAGGCATGGGACTGGTTGGCTCATGATCTCACCAGTGCCACAGGGATTCCAAGGACTGGTGAGCAGGTCCATCACCACCATGCGGACCTGAAGAGACGCAAGCAGGACCAAATGAACCTTTGGATCCAGGAGGCCCGGTAAATACCCAATGCCCCACTACTGAGTAAGTAACATTTAATTATGTATGTAAGAAATTAAACTAGCTGATATTATGGAGATGTGTATTCCAATATTACTTCATTTATATTACAGCTGCAGGTGTCCGTTCTGCGAACCGCAGAGCCTATGGCGATAGGCTGGTGCGGTTGCGCCACCAGGCAGGTCAGTAATCCACTACCAGTAACTGTAAAGAAATATAAAAGTATGACAGTCATCAAAAGAGTGCAGTGTAGTCAGTAAGGAATAAAATCTGCAAGTAACAGTGTGAAAGTGTCTGCAAGTATTGCTTGATTACAAAAGTGTGTTTCAGCCTGTAAGTTAAACCGAAAAATGAAACTGTCTGACATATATTCTGAAATAAAAATGCCCTACTTGTAAGAAAATAGTACACAACCTGCAGCAGGCTGAAAAGTATAGCTGCAGAAGATGATGAAATCACATGTGTGAAATATATCCCTATGGAAATACTGAAACATGACAGAAGTGAGACTGCTGGAAAGGATTGTAATAACTACAGGTAAAACATGTCAATAAAGCCTAGAAGTAAGTACCATCCTGAATAGTAAAATGAAAGCAAGTGAGAGAGTGTGAGAAAGTGTCATGAATCCAGCAATACAGTAGTAATAACCCCTGAATAAAGTATACTGCAGTCAAGACAGAATGAAATGCATGTGAGATTCAAAACCAAAAGCGAAATCTATTCAAAGTGTTGCTGCATCTGGAATGTGTATCCAAAAATCTGGATATGTTGCTCTTAGTCTGCAATATGCAGATAGGATGATTGTCTGATATACCAGACATCCACACTTGTCTACAGCTATATAAAGCAAATGTAGCAGGATGATGTAGCTGAACAAAGCTAGATATGAATGTGTATGAAGAACAATAAAATGTATATTGATGTTGCAGTAACAGTCCTATCACCAAGTTGAAATAGTTATCATACAGGAAACTGTAGTTAGAACAGTAGTGTGTATATAACTGTAGCTATTAGAAATGTACAGCATATATATTGTTATTCGAAGGTGTTAATATTACTTTCTTTACCCCACCCTATAACCACATATAACCCATTCCACGTGAAAATGGTATGTGCAATCACAATTAACACCCTGGACCTTTGTCCTGTTGGGTCATATATATTTGCATGTCCGTTGATGCATCTGCCCTGTTCATACATCCACACCTGATGGCCTGTTGCCATCAATTAACCCTGCATGTTGTTGGACTGTGTATTTCTGTACAAATTATGCATGTGTTATGCACGCTGTTCAATGGTGTGAATATCTGGGTGTTTGGTTAATGGGAATACTAATGCATGCTGTTACAACTAATTGTGAATGGTATTATATGTCACTAACCCAAACTGTCATGACATAATGCAAAACATAGGACGACAGGGAAGGCGGGTTCCAGTGGACCCACCTCTCCCACCTCAGCTGGCAAGTGCACCTGGCACTAGTGCCGAGTCCGGACCCTCCTCTGGTGGCCCTGTGCCACCTGTGGGTGGAAGCGCTGCAGGGGATGGGGCCCGCCCCCCCTCTGCAAGTGTGGCTGGAGGAGAACCACCACTCACCCTCCATAGCGTCCGGACTGTGGTGCGTAGGGAGATTCGGGACTCTGTTCTCGAGCCCCTCTGCCAGCTTGTGGCACGGGTGGCACAACTAACGGGCATGTCTGTTGCCCTGCCTACACAGCCCCAGCACAGCCCGTCATGGGCAGTGAAGGAACAGTGGCAACTGCCTATGGGTGGGGATATCAGTTCCACTGTTGCCATCTGTGGGCTCATGGGCTGTGGATATCCAAACCTCCATCCCCGTCAATTGTGTAACCCCCCCACATGTGTCATACACTGCCCCTGTATGCATCTTGTTTGTCTTGTCTGTTTACCTACCCAACCTACCTCCCCAGCTGTACCGACTTCCTTCACCTGACATACCACTCTCACCTGAAAAAAAAAAAAAAGGGCACTCTGTACCCACAAAAGCTGGACATGGAACCTATCAATTACAATTGGCTGTACAACAAGTATTATTGTTGTCCTGACACCTCTCTCAGGGGTGGAAGGTTTCAAATGTCACACCAAATTACATACATATGCACAGCTGTTGCTGATGAAGAAATGGGCAGCTATGGGCCTTACCTACATCCCTCCTGCACATCCCAAGCTTGTTTCCCTACTGTCTTACCCTCTTTGTGACCCCTTTTTCACCACTTTCCTGTCTCCCCATTTTCTTTTCTTTCAAAGAAAATAGCACGGGTGTGCGCCAGAGTAAGCACCGTTAAGCGGTTGTAAGTGGGTGTGCGCTTGTGTGCGTGGAGCTAACCGCCAGTGCGCATGCATGAGCTCCAACCAAACCAGCGCTAATCTGGTTATAACTGCTTAAAAGTGCCTTAGTCACTTTGATTGACAGGTCCTGTACTCAGTTCAAAAGCAAAATAAAATCCCACTGTCAGTCCCGAACCCAGGAAACACTAGTCTGTACAACCTTCCACTAAGCCATGACTTTTATACAAAATCATTGTGCTAAAATAAATATAACATGTAATAGTAGGGATGAATGTAAAGGGAATATAGGATGTGTAGTACACAAAGCATGTCATTTAAAATTACTGTCAAAACTACTGGATTTCCATAATAGTAGTGTGTGAACAGAAACATCCATGCTAGTTGGCAGCTTGTAGATAATAACGTCAGTTAAAGTACATATATAAATATATGTATATGTACATATATATATATAAATATATATCTATATATAGTTGTAGGAGTCAATGTGCATACACACTTGCTACAGGGAACATGAGAGAGGAATGGAGAAATGTGAATATACAACACAGCCTGAATCATGAGAGAGATACTAACCTTTACACTCACAGAACACTGCCCACAGCATACCAGCATGGTCCCGCTCACAATCTGAAAGGGCAATGCCTATCCCACATACCCTTTTATAGCACTGACCTGAAATCACAGTGAGAACTGCAATCAGTACACAACTGGCTGTATGCAATTAGCAAATGCTGGCTTACAATTGGTGCAGAGGCCATCACATGGACCTATGCATATACCTACAAAAGCATCCAGTGCTAACACTCCCCACATGCAATACATTCATTGCATTGTCTATAAACAGACAGAGGGAGAGCGAGAAGTGAGAGAGAGAGAGAGAAAAAAAAAAAAATTAGACACTGTGACTCTGTCACCCGAAGCTGTCAGCACTGACAGTAGCAGCAGCAAACAGAAGCTGTGGTAACGCAACCAGCTGTGACAAACAGAGGTAATGCAAAGTAGCAGGTTAATAGTGTGCATACTGTGAACCCTCCAAATGTGTCATAGGTCTGTATCCATGGGTATGTCCATGTGATATGTTGTGTGTATGTAGTTCCACCAAAAGGGGATGACCATACATTACATGTCAATCAGTCTTAGTCCATGATCCTGGCAACAGTTGTCTGTGCGTTGGCCCAGCAATGGCTGTAGTGACTGCTTTGAAAGGTCAGCCAGGTTCAAAAGTCAGGATCAGCCCATCCCAAAGGCACACTGGCTGGGAACAAGTGTCTGCAGGTACCCGATGTGACTGCATATGCATCCCATACTGCATAATTCCATAGCTTAGCAGACCAGGCCCATTATGCATATGATGTGGTAATTCCCAGGGTCAGTCTAGGTGCCCCCTTAGTGGTGTGGGACCACTGTTGCTGTATGCCACTGTCCAGGTACATATCCTGTAGTATGGCCAAGATAAACTATCAGTGTTATATGCGGTTGTATGTCCTCTCGAGTGCCGGTAGCACACATCCAGGGATACCACAGGTCACAGTGATGCTGTGTGTTCTTCTCTGCTGAGGTGGCCCTCACCTGGACATGTGAGATGATAGGGAGGTTACATCCAGCTGTGATAAATATTTCAACTGGTGGGGAGAAGAAGGGGATACGTGCACGAACATGTCTGCAAGATTGTTGCCAATATCCGTGTGTTTGGTGAATGTTAAGTAGGTGTGTATTAACACAGAGCATATCTGAGGCATGTGGTCCATATGTGTAACATAACTGAAGAAGGCCTTGTGGTCATCCATAGTGTTTGTGTCCATTTCCCTCCCAGAGTAGGCCGTGGCCATTGTTATGATGGACCATAGCGTAGTACCAGTGCTGACCACAGATGCCTTCCCTTAATGTGAATGTGCTCTGTCCTGCAGTAGCCTCCTGCTACTGTTATACAATCTGCCTCTGTCTGGGGTCCACCGGACAGGATGCCTAACCTTGTGCATAGGGTCTGGGTTAGAAATGTGTGTGCAAGTTCCATGCAATCTGTGGCATGTCCGTGGTAAGCATTTGCAAAGGGGTCAGCAGTGTGGCTTGTGGCTTCCACTGGCCCAGTGTGCTGCATGGATACCATCTCAGTCCCAGCAAGTGAATAACTGTCTAATCACATACATATCAAAGTAGTCTACTGTGCTGGTGGTGGTGGTGGGATATGTATATCCAGGCCTAGTAACTTCTGTCCACATCACAGTAGTGGATGGTGTCCCACATACAGTACCTTGGGATGAACCCCCAGAGTGAGGTTGTGCATTGCACCTGTCAGTGTGTGCTGACCGATGGGGCATGCTACTATGTTGTGTGGAATGTGGCAGGTATTGTTGCACAGGTGTTGGTTGAGCACTGATATCTGGCCATGTACCTGTGTATCCACCACGACACACACACATGCAACAATGGGAGTAGTAGTATATCACTACACATGAGTATCATGTATAGTATGTGTGCCATATATTGCTGACATGGTTTGCTGATATCCTGTTTGTGTTCTCTTCCAGGAGATGGCGACAGCGTAACCCGCCTACTCTGTGACAGAAGATGAGGAGATCCACCAGAGCCTGGTGCGGGAGTATGACATCCTGTTTTCCCACACCAGTCAGAATCAGCAGGAGAGGGCCGCACTGTGGCAAGACCTTGTCCATAGGGTAAATGATATTGGCACGCATAACAGGACATATGAGCAGGTATGACATCACTGCAGTGATTTAATCCGAAGTGTCCGGCAGCGTGCATCAGATATCTACAGGCAACAGGTCACCACAGGAGGTGGGGTGGCCACACATCCCCCCTCACCAGACTGGAGGGGCTACTCCTAAGTGTTGTGGCTCCAGCCCCGGAACACCAACAGCAGTACACCTGCATTATGATGGAGGCTGGTTCCACACAGCAGCACGACATGGAGCATGCAGGTAATATGCCATATGTACACTTGACTGTTCTGTACACTGTATCATATGCAATATCAATGGCACAGTTGTGCCCACTGACATTAATCTCATCATTTCTGCAGGTCCCTCCAGGGTTACAGCAAGACAGGCCATCCATGCTGGTGAATGTGTTTAACATAACCTATAATAGTCCTGATAATGCTAGTAACAGTAGTGTAACTCAGTAGTGCTCTGTGTGTATACTGAGGGGTGTGCATGTGTGCATGTGTGCAGGTGTGCCTGTGTCCACGTGTGCATCTGTGCATGTGTGCCTGTGTCCACGTGTGCATGTGTGCATGTGTGCATGTGTGCATGTGCCCATGTGTGCATGTGACCACGTGTGCATGTGTGCATGTGTCCATGTGTGCATGTGTCCACGTGTGCATGTGTCCACGTGTGCATGTGTCCACGTGTGCATGTGTGCATGTGTGCATGTGTACGCGAATTGGATAGACAGATTGAACAAACAAAAAGCAGCACTTCCAATACGCTAGCTGCTTCCTCTCACAGAATAAACAGCCCTAAGAGACCAAGCTGTTAGTGTAACAAAGAGTATTTAATAAAACAAACGATGACAAAAAGTTGAGCGCTTTCACTCGGCTAAGCGAGCTTCATCAGAACAATATAATGAATGGTGCACTGCCATTAAATAACATATTTGGCGCTAAAATAGCGTCACACATAACAATTAGATAAGCATTTGAGTTATAAAAACATTTTCAAAAGGATTTACTTATAATAAATATTTTTTTAAAAAAGTATGTAATAAAATAATTAAATAAAAGATGCTAATATACAAAAAAAATATGTGTATATATATATATATATATATATATATATATATATATGGACTGAATGTCTAAAAATGCTAATGATCCAATAAAAGTAGAGGCTTAATTGAAAAATAATCATTAATCCCTGGTGGTGTAAAAGCATCAGTGAAGACTTGCCACCATAATTCCCTATAAGCCAGAAAATTCTTGTAATTACCTCCTCTAGGGTTCCTCTTCACAGTCTCCAAAATAGCAAATTTAAACATGTGTTCACTACCATATTCTAAAATGTGCCTGGACAAGGCATTTTTAGTATCTTTCTTTTTTATGCAGTAAAGATGTGAATATATTCTCTGTCTAAATTGTCTTTCTGTCTTTCCTATATAGTAGGAATGACATACTGAACAAACTGCGATATAAACTAACATAGTGGACCTGCAATTGCCCTTAACTGGGTAAATTTTAGTGTGGTTATAATTGGTCAAACCAAAACTAATGGATTCGCAGATAGACGTACATTGATTGCAGGTCCCACATTTTGTCGTATTTGACCCTGTGTGGTGATCTTCAGTACTGTCCCATTCCAAGATATGTTTAAGATTTCTGCCCATTTTATACACAAATATGGGTCTGGGACCTACAATATCTGCAATTTCCTGAGAAACAGTTAGAATATGCCAGTTTCTAACTAGAATTCCTTTAATAACATGACTAAATGGTCCAAATTCTATAACAAAAGCTCTCCTAAATGTCTTATTTACAACTATGTTAGGTTGCTCGACTGTAAAGGAACTATTAGCTTTATTTGTCCCCATAAGGGAAGAAGGGACCGAAACAGTGTTACATTTTGACCCCAACAAAGGCATGTATTTCTTTCCCCACTGACTAATAACATAGGTAGCTATGTCGTCCATCAATTCTGTGTCATAGCCTCTATCAGCAAAAAGGGTGGAAATGTAACTAATTTCTTTTAACATGTCATTATACATAGAAGTCATCCTAATGGCCCTTATGCACTGTCCTTTAAAGATATTCCTTTTCATTCTGGTAGGGTGGTAACTGTTGTAATCCAAGTAAGAATTAGTAAACGTAGCCTTCCTATGTACAGTGGATTTAAAGCCTTTATTATCAACGGCAATAAAAGTATCTAAATAAGGTACGCCATTAGTACTAGTAGTGAAAGTGAATTTTAGAAAGTCACAACTTCGATTTAAATAGCCCATAAAGGCCTCGAACATACTACTATCACCATTCCATAAAATGTAGATATCATCCAGATATCGGGAATAGTACACGATATTCTTGAAATGAATACAGTTGAAGATGCAGTTTTCCTCCCAATCAAGCATAACCAGATTAGCAAACATGGGGGCGCAAGCCACCCCCATTGCAACTCCTTTGGTTTGCTTGAAAATTTCTCCCACATAGTAGACAAAATTATTCTCCAACACAATGCTCATTAATTCAACAAGTAGAGAAATTTTGTCCCAACTGAACTTCGTGTACTTTCTTAGACTCCTGGAAAATGCTTCTAGTCCTTCTTCCATAGGTATACTACTGAATAGATCTATCACATCAATAGAACTGAATAGAAGATCTTTACTGTTCGTGTTAACTGGAAACTTCCTTAAAAATTCCCAGGAATCCTTTACCAAATGGTCAAGTTCAGTATATATGAATTTGAGAGTAGTGTCTATAACAACACCAATAGGAAAGGTCTTAGACTTACTACCCGAAATAATCGGGCGAAAAGGGGGGTTAAGGTGGTCCTTGTGAACTTTGGGAATACCTATTATAGTGGCTAAAGTAGGTGATTCCACCTTCATAAATTCAAAAAGCTCTTCAGTAATTCTTTGTTCCAAAAAATATTCCTCTAAGTACATATCAATCCATCAATCATATCAATGAAAAGCAGTTTGTTCAGTATGTCATTCCTACTATATAGGAAAGACAGAAAGACAATTTAGACAGAGAATATATTCACATCTTTACTGCATAAAAAAGAAAGATACTAAAAATGCCTTGTCCAGGCACATTTTAGAATATGGTAGTGAACACATGTTTAAATTTGCTATTTTGGAGACTGTGAAGAGGAACCCTAGAGGAGGTAATTACAAGAATTTTCTGGCTTATAGGGAATTATGGTGGCAAGTCTTCACTGATGCTTTTACACCACCAGGGATTAATGATTATTTTTCAATTAAGCCTCTACTTTTATTGGATCATTAGCATTTTTAGACATTCAGTCCATATATATATATATACACATATTTTTTTTGTATATTAGCATCTTTTATTTAATTATTTTATTACATACTTTTTTAAAAAAATATTTATAAGTAAATCCTTTTGAAAATGTTTTTATAACTCAAATGCTTATCTAATTGTTATGTGTGACGCTATTTTGGCGCCAAATATGTTATTTAATGGCAGTGCACCATTCATTATATTGTTCTGATGAAGCTCGCTTAGCCGAGTGAAAGCGCTCAACTTTTTGTCATTGTTTGTTTTATTAAATACTCTTTGTTACACTAACAGCTTGGTCTCTTAGGGCTGTTTATTCTGTGAGAGGAAGCAGCTAGCGTATTGGAAGTGCTGCTTTTTGTTTGTTCAATGTGTGCATGTGTGCCTGTGTGCATGTGTGCATGTGTGCCTGTGTGCATGTGTCCACGTGTGCATGTCTGCATGTGTGCCTGTGTCCATGTGTGCATGTGTGCCTGTGTCCATGTGTGCATGTGTGCATGTGTCCATGTGTGCATGTGTGCATGTGTGTATAAGTGCATCACTGGTAACAATGTCTGGAGACTGTAAACTGTGTTTCCTGTCTTCCTCCCACAGGTTCTGGGGCTGCTCTGGTGACCTGCAGCAGGGAACCTGAATCCTGTGCCACGGCTACTGGTAATGATGATATTTGTGTAATGGTACAGGAAGGTGTGTCAAGGTCTGCCATTGGTCAGCCAGTTGACAGTACATAGCTGTCAACCCCATCATTGTGCACAGTCATCCTGCCTGTACATCCTTTGTCACCATTGTCCCTAGTTGATGGACAGGATACAGTGGACATAGACCAGGGTAATGTGGTACCTGTGGCACATGCGTCCCCACACAGCAGCCATGGGCAGGGTCCTCCGATGGTACCACACAGACAGTTGCCCATGGGTTCTCATGGGAGCATCTGTGGGCGTACTACCTCTGGCCGACGTGCCCAAAGAGGTCTGTCAACCTCAGCTATGTTTCGGACTGTCATGCAGGCACAGTCACGTATGGAAAGGTACACCAGACAGGGTCTGAGGGAGCTGAGAGCATGTCGCACAGCCATGACAGACAGTATGCGTGACATTGCGGATGCTATCCGTAACTTCACCAATGTCATAGACAGACGTTGTGTGGACATATTACAGCAGTTCCACAACCAGATGTCCATGAGCCAGGGCAATGGTGGGCATTTGCGGCGTCGACGTGGCCGTATGCCGGCAGCAGCAGCAGCTGGCAGTCGGCGCGATCTAAAACAGGCTCACAAGACGCCCCATAGTGCCAGCAGCAGCCCCAGCAATGCTGGGTCTGTGCTGTCATCGGAACGCCCCAGGAGACCACGTGCACGTGGCTCTGGACAGTCCCAACAGGGACTTGTGTCCAGTCAACACACTCCCGCTTCTGATGACAGTACCCAGTCTGGCTTTGTACTGGATACGGTCCGTAGCACCCCTGCCAGGCACAGGTACCATGTCCATGCACACAGACACTGATCTGTATGGCCTGCCAGGTGCAGTCTGTGGTTGTCCACAAACCCCTGTATATGGCAGCCATGAGGTGGAGCTGTGTGCGTGCATACACACATGCGAAATGTTAACACCTAGGGCAACCACATACACGCACACACTGCACCAACACTGCCCCACCCTGTACTGCTGCCCCTCACCAACACACATACACACACATGTCAATTGGTGGTATCAGTGGCTGACTCAGGCATACCTAATCCACACCCTGTGCATATGATGACACTGTGCCACCTCCTGCAATCTCCAACATCATTGCGGGAACAGGTAAACACATTGCTGATGCACAGGGTGACTACATAGAAGTGTATTAGTAGTATTATGTTGGTAACAGTACAGTGTGCTGCTATGACTGTGTTTATCCCAGCATGCCTGCTGCAGTAACTGTATGAATGTCCTGAATTGTTATCTGCACCCATAGTACATACCAAAGTATAACAGCTGTACATAATTGCATGCCGGTGGTAAGGTTGTCAACAGATAGCCGCATACATGGGTAGCACAGGGGGAAAGCTAACGCAAGTAGTGATATGCAATGGTGGACATGTACAGTAATGGTGTCAAGTTGCCCATAACGACTATGCCATGTGGATGTTGGCGCATGTAGATATGTGTGCAGTACCAATGTAATCCAAATCACAAATAAGTATGACATAATATCAGTTCTACCATGGGCATCTGCGCTGCGTATTCCTGGGAACATGTTGATAGTGCCTACATATTTGCATTGTTACTTACTGATATTGTTACCCTTCTTTGTTGTATAATGCACTACTTCCAGCCCTGTTTACTGTAGCTTTGTTTGCATGCATGTTCGCTAGTTCCTGGAACACTGCTTACACCTGCAATGCAGAGTTACAGTGCTTCTGTAGACTTCTAGTGACATCTGCATAACGTATGTCAACTTTACACATGACAGAACGTCACTGTCTGTCCTGTACGCATGTACGCTGCCTGTGACACATTGCACACGCCTTACCTGGCATTTACCCACATGTGCAGTCATATATGTCAGTGCTATGAAACAGTAGCGGTACACCCACACATACACACCTTCAGTATGTTGTTCCCCATTGGCCCTATGTGTTGGTACTCACCATGGCAATCACACTACTAGGGTAGCATGTGCAAAGGTAACCTGTGAATCTCCTCTATGGTCCAGTTGTGGTTTATGTGAGTCATGTGTCATTGTCACAGCTGCCACATGTATGCAGTCAGCCATCACCCTTGGCCAGGAACGTACAACACATGTGTGGGATGCCACCACACAGCCAATCTGGGGACTGGTCTCTCTGAACCCAGTAATGCCATACCCTGTCAGGTGGCATGTCATATATACTACATCCTGACAAACGCCAACCCCAATCCCTGCTGCTACTATTGATAATACCCTGAAGATGTTCCTGATAGTTTTGACCAGTTCTTTACTGAGACATTTCAGGCCCTAGCTAGCCATCTACCTCCTAGCTCCCCTGGTCCTGAAAGTAGCACCCCTAGAAAACTACTTCATCCAGCTGCCAACCAGTCGCCACTTCACTTCTCTGTACCTTGATTGAAACAGTGAAACCCACTACACTTTCTGCTGATCAACTCCCTGCCGAGTACCTATCAAAACCAGATGATGCTATTGCTTACCCGTCTCAAAGGTAATCAAAGGAACTATGTTAGAATCTAACTTTCCCACCATCTGGAAAATGTCATATGTAATCCCACTTCACAAAGGAGGCAGCTCTACTGAAGTCTCCAATTATAGGCCAATAGCTATACTCTCTCCACTTGCAAAGATTATGGAAACTTTCATCATAGACAATTCATGCACCACCTAATCCAAACTCGCATTATGGCAGACACTCAGCATGGCTTACGTCCTCATCACAGCACTACTTCAGGCCTCCTAGCCTTTACTAACACCATAAGCCATACTTGCAACAATAATTATATATCCGCAGCCCTCTTTTTGGATATTTCCAAGGCATACGATGTGGTTGATCACCAACTTGTACTCCACACCCTGCAAAGACTGTCTAGATACTGGAGCCTTCCAGTGGTTTCAATCCTACCTGCATGGTTGACAGCAGGCTGGCCTCTGGAAGAACAAACTCTCTATCCTTCTACCTAACACCCTCAGAGTACCACAAGGCTCTATACTAGGGCCCTTGCTGTTCTCCATCTTCATTAACGACCTTTATACTGTCATCCCAAAAGTCAGCTGTATCCAGTATGCTGAAGACTCTACTCTGATATGCTCAGCCACATCTCTAGTAGAGTTATGGTCAGCTACCCAGACCACCTTTAATACAATAGAAAACTGGCTTTCTGAACATCGTCTGATCCTAAATCCCAATCAAACTAAACTGCTGTTATTTCACCAACACGTAGGTCTACCACTTTCACCGTTACCATAACATCAACTGATGGCACAATAATCTCCCCTGACCCATCTCCAAAACTATTAGGTGTCATCATAGACAATAATCTCATATGTGACCTACATGTTAACCAGATTATCAAAGCCATCAATAGAAAACTAGGGTCACTTTACAGAATTAAAGCCTTCCTAGCCCCTCCAGCTAAAGGTGCCATAGCTCGCTCACACCTTGTTTCAACCCTTCTGTATGCATCCCTTCTACTCTCGAATATGAACAAGACTGTCCTTAACAAACACTCAATTTGCTATAACCACATTGCCAGGTTATTGCTGCCTTTTAGGACACATCATTGCATCAATCTAAATCAGCTTGGTTGGCTTGCAATACCCAGCCTAATGCAGTATAACCAACTGATTATGGCCTATAAAATCCTCTATAATCCAGACAATACTCCTGCACTTCAAATATTATCACCCCCTATAACAATCCTAGACCGCTTTGATCCTCTAACAAATTACTACTTCAGACTAGCAAGTTTAATAACACAGCCGGTGATTCTCTCTTTGCAAACCCTGTAAGTAGATCCTGGAACTCACTTCCAGCTGATATTACCCTACTGTCCACCTTAGGTCAATTTAACAGTAGACTCAAACAACATTTGTCACTTAACTGGCTATGTCAATGTATCAAGCCTGGCTAACTCGAATGTGTAAAATCTGTGAACCACTTTACTGTGTAATTTTAATTTAATCCTGACTTGTGCTCAGGTCTAACATTAACCTGTGGAACATGTTTGACTTGCTTACTTATGTAATCTCTGTAAATAATCTGTTTGTAATATGTAATGCTAGTATTATGTAATGCTGTATCTGCTACCCTCGTAGCTTGTCTCCACAGGCCTCCCCTGGAAATGGACATGCATCCAGTCAGACTATCCCAGTCAACAAATGTAGGATAAATAAATAAATCAATAAAATATATTACAGTGCCTACAATACCAGTCAGACATTGACACGCACTGACAGCATGCTGAACACACCGGGGCATACGTGGGGACCAGAATAGCAGCCTGCCTGGGCATCACGCACCTCCGCAGCTGGCACACAGGCATATGTTCCGTCGGAACACAGCACATGCCACACATGGCACGCACATCCCCTGTGCCACACACTCACAGCCTGTAGAGCTACACAACACACCTGCTACAGACGTGTCAGGTACCTGTCTTGTGTGCTGCACTGAGGTCCTGCTCAACAGGCTGTATCTGGTGAAGGTCACAGTGATATGCCTCAGGGGCACTATGGTCCACCACAGCACACATGCATACAGGTCAGTCAGAGGCATGGACAGATATGACTCACACATTGACCATGCCAGTATGGCTGCCTGAGACATACCTCCCTGGACTACATGATAGGGAACATAGAATGGATCTCTCAGCATGTGGCACAGGCCAGTATGAGCCTGATGTTGGTTGCCAACATACCCTCACCAGGTATTCTACCACTATATGTGGGAAGGGTGATGTATGTCTACATTATGCTCAGTCTCCACTGTCATTCATAGGGTATCCACTGGCTGTCAATGTGTGCTTACATGCTAGGGAAGCCACAATGATGTGCAAGGGTCATCTTGCACGTGACACCCATGGCCCAATGTATAATGGCAAAGCTCCTTGGTACACACATACTGCCTTATGCTGCAGGACATAGTTTACATAGCGACCTCTGTGGGTATCACACAGGTTAGGACACTAACAGTGCTGCTACACAACAACAGCAGTGTACACCGGAAGATGCATGCACCAGACACTGCCCTCAGCACGGTGAACTGCAATGTCTGTGCAGTACCAGATTCATGATTCATGGCTCACAGGTGTTACCCATCACTGACAGGTTATGCCCCATACCATGCCTGTCGTCCCCTACACATGTAACACACATGGATAGGGGGGTGATATCCCAAGGTAACTCAGATACACACACCTCCAGGTTGTTGGCACAGCACAAACCATCAGGGCCTACTCATGTGCAGCTAACAGTGTGTCGGACTGCCATCTGGTTCATAGCCTGGCACACACAACCCTCCCATACACAGGAAGACCACCTATCCTCCATAACAACACTGGTAATATGACAGTCTCAAGAACTGTGTTTATATGGCCGGACTGCATCCAGCCAAACATTGTGTGTGAGCATTACTGTAGCTGCAACACACTAGTTGAAGGGTTCACAGCATGTGGTCACCGAATTGCAGTGGAATGACATGTTACCACTACCACAACAGGTGGGAACATGCAGCACCTGTACATCGACTACATGCACACTATATGGCCCAGACCAGATGTGTATCCCCTGCTGTAGGTCTTTCACCATAGACACCCCCACTGTATAGAGACATACCACGTGCGGACCCTGCACAGTAAGACACAGTCATATTGGTATACATTGCAAATACCATTTATCCACCAAGCATGTGTCAGACATGGTAACTACTGCAGGTCACAGGTATTTATGTGTATGTGTCACACATACATGATATGTGCAATGCCATTGCTGGTTTAGGCAATGGCATGCATTGTTATGTACAAACACCCACACAAGGTCATACTGTGTGACACAACCACACGTGACAGTTGTGGGTTACCAAAACATACCTATCTGTACTCTGACAATGGTAATAGACACAGTAGCATAGCACACTATTGGCATTACTAGCCAACTAGCCCTGTTTGGCTGTGCTGATAGTGTGGTGACATCCCCTGTGTTTACTGGGGGAGTATGCAGCATCTGGTGTATTGTAGTATTTGCCAAAAGGATCTGTTCGCTCACACTTGCATTTACACACACCCTACTACCTCCACACACATGCACACTTGCCATTTGCAGGATTCATTCCCCTACCTAAGTCATGACACGTGAGAGAGAGACACATTAGCAAAGCGCACTATTCAGTTTACTAGATAGTTCTTCTTCTCTGGCTATACTTATAGGGTGCTGACAACATCAGTATTTTGAAAGGGTAATGTGCATCAGGTAGTGTGATCTGATTGCCAAAACTAACATGTTTTTCATACGGAAATGCACACACACAAACTCCCCACATCCAAACACACACACATGCCATTTACAGGATTCAAACTCCTACCTAACTACATTACGATACTCGGGAAAAAACACATTAGCAGAGTGCGCTATTCACATTACTGGGAGGCTTCCCTTCTCCTGCTGTACTTATAGGTTGCTGACATCATCTGTGTTTAGAAAGGGAGTGTGCATCCTGTAGTGTGTTCTCCCAGTTGCCAAAAGGGACATTTCCCTCACACAAATTTGCACACACACACACAATAACCCCCCTCATCCAAACACACACACTTGCCATTTACAGGACTCAAACCACTACCTAACTATGTTATGACAGTCGAGACGGACGCAGTAGCAGAGTACACTATTCGCATTACTGGGAGGCTTCTCTTCTCCTGCTGTACTTATAGGGTGCTGACATCATCTGTGTTTAGAAAGGGGAGTGTGCATCCTGTAGTATGTTCTCCCAGTTGCCAAAAGGGACATTTCCCTCACACAAATTTGCACACACACACAATAACCCCCCTCTTCCAAACACACACACACTTGCCATTTACAGGACTCAAACCACTACCTAACTATGTTATGACAGTCGAGACGGACGCAGTAGCAGAGCGCACTATTCGCATTACTGGGAGGCTTCTCTTCTCCTGCTGTACTTATAGGGTGCTGACATCATCTGTGTTTAGAAAGGGGAGTGTGCATCCTGTAGTGTGTTCTCCCAGTTGCCAAAAGGGGGATTTTCCTCACACACACATACACTAACCCCCCTCATCCAAACACACACACTTGCCATTTGCAGGATTCAAACCACTACCTAACTATGTTATGATACTCGAGACGGATGCATTAGCGGAGCTCGCTATTCGCATTACTGGGAGGCTTCCATTCTCCTGCTGTACTTATAGGGTGCTGACATCATCTGTGTTTAGAAAGGGGAGTGTGCATCCTGTAGTGTGTTCTCCCAGTTGCCAAAAGAAACATTTCCCTCACACATATTTGCACACACACACTAACCCCCCTCATCCAAACACACACACTTGCCATTTGCAGGATTCAAATCACTACCTAACTATGTTATGACACTCGAGACGGATGCATTAGCAGAGTGCGCTGTTCGCATTACTGTGAGGCTTTCCTTCTCCTGCTGTACTTATAGGGTGCTGACATCATCTGTGTTTAGAAAGGGGAGTGTGCATCCTGTAGTGTGTTCTCCCAGTTGCCAAAAGGGGCATTTCCCTCATACAAATTTGCACACACACACTAACCCCGCTCATCCAAACACACACACTTGCCATTTGCAGGATTCAAACCACTACCTAACTATGTTATGACACTCGAAACGGACGCATTAACAGAGCACGCTATTCGCATTACTGGGAAGCTGCCCTTCTCCTGCTGTACTTATAGGGTGCTGACATTATCAGTGTTTAGTAAGGGGAATGTGCATCCTGTAGTGTGTTTTCCCAGTTGCCAAAAGGGACATTTCCCTCTCACACACACAAACCCCACTCATCCACACACACACTGAGCATTTGCAGGATTCGAACCCCTGCCTAACTATATTATGACACTTGAGAGAGACGCATTAGCAGAGTGCACTATCCGAATTACTGGGCATCTGTTTTGCACCTGTAGTATTTCTAGGGTGCTGACATCTTTATTTCTACAGAGGTATGTAGATGTAGTACTACCTGTCAGGTGGGGGATAGCATATATATGCATTTGCAGCCACCTACGTCAGGGTCAGATATGCACATCACACTGGCAGGTTATGTTCTATACCATGCTTTGGGACCACAGGATCTGTAACACACAACACAACCAGTCCAGAACACCACACCCACATCCAGGACACACACTTAGCTTCCCTGGGAACAGTGCCAGGATATGCAGGTATTCACATACACCATTCCAGTTGTTAACATCAGGTACAGGCATATTGTGTGTGAGAACTACTCAGGCCTCTACCACTTTACCCTACAGCCACTACAATTTGTGGGTCCATGTGCTATGGCAGAACCACACACCACAGCCACATGGGTGAATACATATTGCACCTGTCCATCTGCAACGTGGGTAGTCACTGTTCCACACCAGAGGTAGACCACCATTGTTGATACCTGACCATACCCACCTTTCCCTGGACATCCATATCTCATCTCCACCCCCAGGCAAGGTTGTCACTGCACACAAACTGTGTTTAGCACAAGCAGACTCTACACTTGTGTAGACTGGGGTGGATGACTTCAGAGGACCCATGCTGGAGGACTATACTGGCCACTCAGCATAATCCTTGACAATTGCATCCTATGAGCATGTGTACAGTTTGCATTGGTCATGCTATCCCACATATACCCATGACTGCTCCACAACAAGACACCTGTCAGCTGTACACCGCCATATATGCCGTTCAACAACAGACAGAGTGACCTAATACATTGCAGAGCTGTAGCCCACAGAGGGAGGACATCTGTGGACAGTTCCAGCATGGCAATTCATTCACACATACTCATTACAACACAGTGTTGACAGTGGAATCGTCCAGAGAATGCAGATAGGGCCCCCCTCAGTCTGTTATTGATGGACACCTACTGTCAGAGATCCTCAGCAACCCTCTCACAGCACAACACCGACAACATGGCTGTGGCTTAGCACATTCAATCCCTGAGACCTCCACGGTGCCCCTGCTTGACAGAGGCACAGCTCACTAGCCTCACATGTTGCCTTCTGTGACCTACTTTACAGTGGCACGGTAGCCTACTATCCTGGGGATGCAGATGCCAAGCACACTCTGGCTGAGCTGTCATTCCCTGGGGCAAGAAGCCTAGTATTGACCTCTACACCCATATGTTCAATTGTCGGATGCACAATATTTGTTGTGCTGTTCTACTGTTTGCAGGTCTTTATTGCCATAGCATTCCCTGTTCCTATGACCAACTTGTGTATCTGTGGCAGATGTTTGCATATGACGATCCACTATATCACTTATGTCTCTGTGGTCATTTACTGTGTGCACTGGGCTGATTGCTGTGTTGTGGTTGGTTCCTGGACTGACACGCATACAAATACCAGATATGTGTGGCCAACTGCTACACGGAGATATGGCCTAAGTGTGTGAGCATGCCCAGTTCAGCCTTTCCATGGCATGTTGTCTGACATATGCCTCATTTATCAAAGTGTGCGAGCATGCCCAGTGTGAGCTTTCCATATGTTGCACTCTGAAGTCCACCACATATTTGGGTGTGTGTGACCTTTGACATTATCGCACATTTATGATTGTGTGTTGGGTGTCATGTTGTGTACTAACTGGCCAACTGCTTCATGTCTGCCACAACAGGGATTATACTGTGCCTGCAGGAATTGCATGGGATACTTTGCAGACAGTTCTCAACATACTTTCATAATGACCTAACACTGTAGTACCGTATAGTGCACTGGTTCGGTACTTTCACTGTGGTGGATAGTATCCTGGGCTTTAGTCCTATCACTGCTTGACATCTTCATAGTGAGCACAACAGACTGTGTAGGGGCCAGTTGTGCACATATGACCATGTTGCAATATGTTCAGATATGGACTACCTACACCAGGCTCGTCCAACTTTGCTAGTGTATTCCACAACATGGGTGGACATTGGCAAACACTAGCGATGTTCCGTAGGCCATTTCTGATGGTAGTCACAGGGTGTGTTTGTCCTTCGACACACATTGTAACTGGAGTTTGCCATTACATATGTCATGGTTGGTATACTGTGCCTCCGTCTACCTTTGACATAACAGTGATACCCAGGGTAGCCTACCATCTCCCATACACTCATCAGGATGCCTCTTGAGGGGTGTCGATATGTGGCACTCTGGCTGACCTGTACCAGGAGTTTACTGAAGTGTGGGGGTGTCTTCTGTGTTATGGATCATTCTGTACAGCTTGTCCTATGTATGTCAGTGCTGGGGTTCAGGTCTCTCATGTGCATAGCTCACTGCCATTCAGATTGTACAAGGTGCAACATGTTCATTCATTCCAGGTTGGATATGGCTTCATACATCAGGCACAGCTTTCCTGTAGCTGGGAAGGATGGCGGTGTGTGGGGCTGCAGTTTGTTTACTCAGGCAACACATGGCATCTGTTCATGCTCTTTGCTACCCCTGGTGGGGTACTGTTGTGGACTTTACAGTTGATGGAGGTGTCTGCTGCAGTATATCCCACAGGGGGTATTGTAGTCAGTTGTGATGCTGATGGAGGATGGCTGCAGAGCCAGAGTGAGTTCCCCTTATCTACATCTGCCAGCCTTCATGTTTGGGTGGGTATATTGTACATGTTTCTGCGAACACTACAGACACATGTTTGTCCAGTGCAGGATATTTATCACCTTTTGTACCCAGATCTCACATTACATGTTAGGTACCTCATGGGTAAACAACTGTGTGGTAATTTGTGGGCACTTACTGTATATCCACGGTGGTTGTCTATACACAGTTCTGCGAATAGCTTGCTGACATGGCTATGGCTACAGTTGTCTGTTTGTAGGTGGCCCTTTTGTGGGTTGCTTGTGTCAGCTGGGGGTCGGATATGGTGGGCTGTTTGTACTCCTCTGCATACATGCTCAGTCACAGTCCTTCCATGTTGGCCTATACCTATGGGACATGTATACAGAACGGGGGTGGGGGGGGCAAGACCAGGCCTTGTGGGATACCACTTATATCCGCTTTGTAGTCTGACATGGATGCGGCATGTCTGACCATGTCAGTTCTGTCCTTGGTCTGCTTTGCAACCCCTCTACTGACATAGGGGTGTATATTTAAGCTGGTGAACATATCCATACTGAACACGTACGGTATTGTCTAGAAGCATGTGCACGGTCCAGCTAGGCTGTGTGGACCACATAGCCCTCATCAATGACCTTAATGACTGCTTCAAATGGGTCAGACATGTTTAGGGGCCGGTTCTGCAGTTACAACAGCCACAGTGTGTAGGGTCCAGTATCAGTAGGTCCACATTAGCCTTCTGTCTGCGGTACATACTGATCCTTTCCATAGCTGTGCAGAACAAGCTTGTCAGGATCCTGGGGTGGTAGTTTGGAGTATCCATTCAGGCAACACCTTTGTTGTGATGGACCACTGTTGTTGTACACTGCTCTTTGGGTACATATCCTGTGGTAAGGCTGACATTGGCCAGTAGTGTGATTTTGCATTCCATTACTCTTGGGGTCCATGTTGGCCTCAGCACAGGACACCATCACATACCTTTGCTGCTGTGTGTTCTGCTTTGCAGATGATGGCTGTTACCTCAGCATCTGCAATGTCAGGGACCATCTGCTGGGATAGGTATTTTGCACTGGGGTGTTTGCACTGCACCTGACAGGTTGTATGTTAGCAATATGTGTGTGTGTTTGGTATGTTGTTTGTAATATCTGTGTGATTCAGAGCATATCTGTGGATGCCCAACATGGTTCCTACCATCAGTTGGGTAAGCCTTGTGATTATCCTTAGTGTCCTGTACGTTTTGTATCTTCATAGGTTCATGGGTTCATAGTAGGCTAGACACCCTAGGCCATTAGTAAGCCTAGCTAGAGTGTGTGTGTCTTTCGCCACCCCTTGCTATGTTCAATTATGGCCATTTATGAGGTTCTTAACTGTGCCTCTGTCTGGTCGTGACACAGTGGGGACCCCCAGTATACATGTACGGTCATCCATCCACTTGGCAATATTCCTGTTGAGGGGTGTCAGTGAGGGTCTCTGCCTACCATGGATTGGGATCCTGTTTCTGGGTGTGGGGAGCCTATGGGTTATGTATCTGTCCCTCCAGCACATCTTATTTCATTATGTGTTGAGGTTGACATCTGTGACTCTCACAGCTCCAATGGCTTTGATTTCCTGTGGTGTAGCATGTCCATTACTCCTGTGTTGGACATGGCCTGGTACAACAGACATACAATGCCTCTGTGTAGGCAGTGTGTGACTGCAGTCAGCTGGGGTGTCTACAGCCAGGCAGCATATGACATATATTTCACACCCTTTATCCTGTTGGTGGGGTAACTATGAGGTCTTCCGAACCGCTGCAGGTGTCACGTATGGTACATCCCATATGAGTCATTGTACTAGATTATGGGTACAGTGGCACAGTGACCTCTGTTGATGTTGATGTGAATCCTTTCATGATACGGTGTCCAGTATCAACAGTCTTCATAGCCACATTGGCATTGTGGCTGTCACATGACAGATTAATGTCGACCTGTGTCCCTAGGTCCCTGATGACTCCTTGCATACATAATGGTTTGACACCTATGTGGTACTTTGTGTACCTTGTCTGGTATTTGGTGGGACATTCATACTGTCCAGTGTCTTCGGATGTCTGGGTGGGGTTCTTGTGTGTGAGAGTGTGGTCTGTCGCATGTTACAGACTGTACAGCAGTTTTGACTACAGTTATGTGCACATGGGTGGTGTCCGCTGCTTTGTGCATTGTCAGTTACCTGGCTATATGGGTGTCTGTGCTGCATATGGATACTCCCCCTCCTTTGATGTCTTGGTGCAGGTGTTGGGGCCATAACACATGGTATGTGGTATAACCTAGTAGTGCTGGTGTGCTATCTCTAGGCCTGCAGCAGGCTTCTGTCACTAGACAGGCATCAATGTTCTCCATAATGGGAAGTGCCTCAGGGGCATGCATATTGCAGTTTACACATCTGGCATTGGTCATCATTACCCTTATGTTTCCTACCACTTATGTTTTCTAGGGTGGTGGGGAGTCTTTTTGGCCTTGCCTACATACGGCTCTATGGAGGCGGCAAAGGCCTTATCCAGTATCCAGACGCACACGGGTAACAGCTGACAGCCATCCCTGTAACAGCAGCATGGCTTGTCATGCTTGACATCTCAAGCAGACACACATTACACCCTCTTGGACTGACAGCTGTAACTGTGCCAGCTGTTAAACATGAGCATTCTGTGTTTGTACTGTGGCATCATTCTTGGTGAGGGTTGGATGCTGCACACAGCCAGTGTCATCCCGCCCTGGGGTACATACTCGGAGGGACCATCGATGTCTCATTTGATGTTGACAAGGGAGGTACATCTCAGGTAATTCACACCAGCATGGACATTGAGTGCATCATATTTCTGCTTGCTTTGAGGTGACCTGCGTACTTGTGTTATGTGGCATTTTGTGGCAACCTACAAGCAGCTTACTCTACCCTTTCCCTTGTTCAGTCTGGTGAGTGGGACAGCTGTGTGTCTGCCTATACAGACACCTATTACGACTGTATCAGGCATGTTGTTTCTCCTTTGGGCCTGTGACTGTTTGGCACACCAGCTTTGCATACTATTTGTTGCATGTGCTATGTTTGAAGGTTGTGGTTGCTTGTGATCTACTTTGGAGGCTTCTGTTGGTGTGGTGTGTTTGTAATTAAGGCCTCTGGGAATATTTGTCTGTGTTTATGTGTTTGGTTTACAGTTGTGGTAGGTCTATGTGGGACTGGGTTTGTGGTGTATGTGGTTACCTTCTCCTCCTGACTAGTGTTGACAGTACTGAGTTGTTGGAGCTCAACCTCTGGTTTGGATACATGGATGCATCCATCACATATGTTTGTATTTATTGGGGGGTGTTGTGATTGTCTGTGTACTTGGTACTGGCAT
Organism: Protopterus annectens; assembly: GCF_019279795.1. NCBI lineage: Eukaryota > Metazoa > Chordata > Ceratodontiformes > Protopteridae > Protopterus > Protopterus annectens. The sequence goes on along the minus strand of NC_056737.1, from coordinate 1,805,014,879 downwards.
CACATTGCTTCTGGATTCATAGATTATACTTGTTGTGGTTGGACTTAGTGGATTGTATGTGTGGACATATGTTATTGCCATACTACTGGTCAGTGATTACTTCCCTTTTTATGTTTGCTCTATCATGTGGTAACTTCCTCATTCTCTTGCATGGTTTGGTAATGGCTGGAGGCCAGCATGCCAGATGCCTGCGTGTATGGCATTGTGTGTTGTTGTTATTTGTCATTGCATACTCCAAGCATTCCTGGCTGTGTTCATGGAATGCCTGTATAACATGTTATGCGGTGTGTTCCATATTCTGCACTTGCACAGGGCCTTTTGTGGATTCAACATCGGTTTTGAGGGCTGCAACCTATACTTTACACATGTTTTTCACTGTGGTATTCTGGCCAAGGACTGGGGTCAGGGTGTGTATATCCAGTGTGATTACTCTATGGTCTGGTCTTACCAGTGAGGGGTACACTTCTCATCTTGCCATCCAGTACACATGTTGCTGATTATCACATCCAGTATGCTTACCCCTCTTGTGGGAGTAGTACATTGTTCCTGGGCATTTTGGTTTATGGAATCTGGGTAATTTTCTCCTACTGTGTTGGTGCTATTACAATGCTACTGGTGTATGTCTGGGTATTTTCAGTCGAGCAATATAATGTGGTTTGGGGGGCTTGATATATTCATGTATTCCGACATAGGCCAGGTGCTGTTCCTGGTATTAGGACAGTGGTCTGCAGCAGGCTATATACTGCGAGGCAGTTTTAGTCATTGGTATTTGACCATGGATATTCCATGCTGCTTCTTGTTGTGGTACCAACATGGGGGTGTGGTTATCCTTGCCATTTCTTGCTAGTCACCCTCCTTTTGTAGCTTGTTCCATGTTTTGCGGCTGTACAGCACAGTATGAGGTGTGACCTGGTAGTGTTAGGGTGCTGATGTGAGCCTTGCCCAGTTCTCTATTACAGGACTGGTATCTACATTCTCCTTACTGTGTGCGTTTACACTGCACACATCTTGCTGTTTATGCATCTGTCATGGGGTAGTATTACATGTAGGTTCCTATCCCTTGTAGAACCTATGAGGTTGGGTTTGTGTTTTGAGACTTACCTATTCAGGGCATGCTGTGGGTACTGACAGCCTTTGCCAGTATCCATGGGGCATGGCATGATAGGTGCACACCACCCCTAGCAGGTGGTGCATCATGTCAAACCGTATATCTTCCCAGCCTGTAACACATTGGCTCCCCTTTGACTGACTGCATTACTTCAGCCAATTATTGTACTTGATCTTCTTGTCTTCATAGTGTGGCATCATGCTTGGTGAGGGTGAGATGTTAGGCAGGGTCTTCATGTTTGCATATACTAGATGGTGTTACATTGCTTAACACATGGCAATCATGCCTCAGGTGGTGCTGCAGGGCTGCCTCTGTTGGATGCACATACTACACTCCCTGTACATGTTTGAGAGCAGGTTGTGTCATGTTAGGCATCCCTGTTACTATATGAATGAGTCAGAGAGGGGTATCATTCCCAGGGTTCCTACTGAGCCAGTGTATGTGCTATGCGTTGCCTCTTTGCCAAGGCCAGGGCATACTGGGCATACCTCCTTCTGCCTACTGGGGCAGGCTCAGGTTGTTCCTCCTCTGAGTCACGCTCTGCCTGTGATGGCCTTTGCAATGGTGGGGGGCTGTTTGGCCTGGCCCTATGCTGGTCCTGCTGCAGCTGTTTTCGCAAGATCATATTATGTAGCATAGCACATACCATGACAATTTGGGTACATGTAGTTGGTGTGTACTGCAAGGCTCCACCAGATGTGTCCAGACACTGGAACCGTGACTTGAGCAGCCCAAACACACGCTCTATTACATTACGTGTTTGTGCGTGTGCCTCATTATGGCGTTCCTGTTCAGGTGTGTGTGCATTTCTGATGGGTTTCATCAGCCACGGCTCCAGTGCATAACCTGCATCCCCCACTAGGTGTCTGTGTGGGATGTCCCCATTGGCAAATGTCTGGTACAGCTGCGTCAAATGCCAGATGTGGGAATCGTGATAACTCCCGGGGCAGCCAGCACACACATTCATTATTATGCCCTGGGCATCGCACATGACCTGGCAGTTGATGGAGGGGAAGCCCTTGCGGTTAATGTAGGCCCTACCCCGCTCACCGGCTGGTGCTTTGATGCGTATGTGCGTGCAGTCTATTGCACCCAGTACCTCAGGGTATTCCGCTATTTGCTGGAAGAGACGCATATTGCTGGCCAATACTTCACGGGCATTGGGGAAATATACATGATCACCGACATGTGCTGACATGGCATCCAGGAACTGGTGTAGTACCCTGGAGGCTGATGCCTGTGATATCCCTAATCATATCGCCAGTTGGTCTCTGGAAGGTACCTGTTGCTAGTATTCTTAGGCCAACACATACCTTGGTTTCCACAGGGATGGGTTCCCCTCTGTTGGTTCTGTGTGTGAGGCGTGGCCTGCACAGCTCAACAATTTGCTGCAGGAGCTCTCTGTCCACTCTATAGCGCTCTACTATCTCCAGCTCATGTAACCCATGGTAGGTGACCCTGGGCCTGTACACTCTTCTCCGTCTCCTCACTGTGGGTTGTCTGGCACCATCTGCATTGTCACCACCCTCAGCAAGTCGCCTATGTCTCATTATGACAGCTATGGCAGCCCCTAACATTTCTGCTCTGAGTGAAGCTTTTCAGTTTTCACTTCTATTAGCTTACTCCTGTCTTGCAGTGTCTCTTAATGGAAACATCCTGCACTACTGTTTGCAGAGTTTTAAGTGCTGGGCTGGGCTACTATTCTGCCTGTGTAATTGCCTTCTTCTAATTATTTTCACCTGCTAGCTTCAGCAGTTATCCCTGCTAGCTTCCTATTAATTCTGTTGCTTCCTTTTTCCTCTCTGTTTCCTCAGGGGGGAGCAACTTGCATACTATCTGAAACACGCTCACAGTGGCTTACACGCGTGCACACATGCTTACACGGTTCAGAATCTACTTATTCGGGTTTACACACTTGTACACCCACGCAAACACTGTTACACCTCTGCCAACAGCCTCCAACATACTCAGACTGCCTTACACGCGCGCACACCCGCGCAAACAGTGTTAAACATCTCCCAACACGCTCCCACATGCTCACACTGCCTTACACGTGGGCACACTGTCCTACTCACGCTCCATGGCGCGCACACGTGTGCATGCACGGCCAGCAAGTAACTTTGGTGTAGGTAACAGTGTACACCTTCCATTTCTTGACTTTCCATGACTTGTGGCACACCTCTTTCCATGATCTGTGCCTATCATCTGTCATGTTACACTGGCCTCCAATGAACTGCATTTCTTTCTACCATTCCCCCCTGTGATGTCACCTATCTCCTACTCTATTCCTCCCCCTTTTGTATCTCTTACACTACTCAGACTGTGCTCATTTGGTATGTGACTGTGAGATTCAGTATCCGAACCCTCATTTACATGAGATTGCCTACTAATGCTTAGTTACATGTCTTAGACTCAGCTTCCCCCCTTAGAAACCACTACACGGTGGCCATGTTGGTTTTGGTCTGCTGGTCCCTGCATTGTCATTCCATGTATTGCATGAAACCCACATTTGTGGGTTTATAACCTTTTTTTTAATGGTTTTATACAGCGCAGCCCATTTGCGCGGGGATGCGCTGGGTTTAAACATCGGCGATCGCCGAAAAAAACAAATTATATTTTTAATATTTTTGCATCAGGTTATCTTGCCAATGGCCACATATTTGGCCATTGGCATGCTGCCTGAGTCATATGCAACCTTTATTTGGAGCTGACATCGCTCTGTTGTGGAATTTGCAGAAATGTACTCAGTTGTCAGGTGAGTACATTTCTGCAGCTAAAACGTCTCCTACACGGACTGGTTTCTGCTTCGTGGATCGCTAATATACCTCATTTGCATACCTTTCGGATGCAAATGAGGTATTTAGCATGTCCACGCCCAGTCCGTGTAAGAGACGTTTTAGCTGGTCTCTTACACGGAGCTTAGGGCTGTTCCTGGATCGCGAGGCTTGCATGGAGTGTTGCACGTCTCTTACACTCCGTGCAAGCCTTCGTGAATCCAATGTCTTTCTATCATAGCAGACTTGTGAATGAGTATGTTTGTTTAAAGTCACCTCCTTATATATAGACAGTTCATTAGCCAGTCAGTTTTGGCAGAGGGTGAAATTCTGTATCAGTTTTTAGCTTTTCATCTGTGTTAGAAATCATGTGACCTGGGAAGACCTCTTACCAAAAAGGGTATAAATCACTAAACTGCACCCCTGACATGGGACATATATATATTATTTACCAAAAAGGGTATAAATCACTAAACTGCACCCCTGACATGGGACATATATATATATATATATATATATATATATATATATATATATATATATATATATATATATATATATATATATATATGGATTCCATACATTTGGTTGAATTACACTTAGTCGAAAATGGTACCAGGCATTGCACTTAACTAAATGCTCACTTGACTGAAAGCTCACTTGGTTGAAGTTCATTTGGTCGAAAACGGAATATAGCCCCTGCCCCACTGCAGTGCAACCCTGGAGTGAGAATATTAAATAAGGGGGGGGCGTAGCACCCCCCATAATTTTAATGTATTCACTATTATAAGAAGGTATATCCATTAGAAATGCATTGATATATATATCTTTAGTAAAAACTATTGGCATAATGTAGTCTCACTCCAGGGTTGCACTGCATTGGGGCATGGACTATATTCCATTTTTGACCAAATGAACTTCAACCAAATGAGCTTTCAGTGAAGTGAAATTTATTTATTTATTTTACATTTGTTAACCGGGGGTGTCTGACTGAGCCAAAAAGGCCCTTTTTCAGCAGAGGCCTGGGGAGAAAAGCTCCCCAAAGAAAAATTACAGACACATTTAGTTATTTAGACATGATCAGTATACACACAAATTACAAGAGACATGTTTCTACAGTGGTATGCGGCACATAAACAGTTACAGTGGAGAGAACAAGCAAAAAATATTAATTTCAAAAATAAAGGTAATTAATAGATTTGTGGTGTACAGATGAAATTTGGAACATAGGTAGAATACATACATACTACACAGGTACAGTACATACATTGTAGATTAGCCAGTGTTTGTGAGTAAGACTGAAAACTATTATCAAGTGCTCTAGATTTAGTATGTATATGTTATCCGCTTTCACTAGCCTGGGGAGCAATCATGGCATTGCCAACTTTGCTTGAGATGTTGCCTGATGAGGTCTTTAAAGGAGGCTTTGGATGATGTGTTTTGAATACTAGTAGGGACAGAGTTCCATTTTTAGCCACTGAACTACTATATAGTGCATCTCCAAAGCTATTGTAGCTGTTGGTGACTTTTAGTAGTAGTTTGCTTGATGATCTAAGAGGCCTTTTGTTTGAGTGATGTACTAGGTTTTTGAGGGCAGGACACTTATTGGGGAGGTAATAGATAGAATGACAGAGGCAGAGCTGATTGTAGGTTAGGAGGTTGGGCAGTTCAAGCCAGTGGAGCTGTCTCAAAGCAGTACAGTGATGAGTTCTATATGAGCAATTTGCAGCAAAGCGGGAAATTCTGTTAAAGCAGGCTTCCATTTTGCTTAGTTCAGTTTTGTTGAGATTAGTCAGAATGGGAGATGCATAGAGTAGGGTGGGTAGAAGCTGGGAGCGAGCAATGGCTGATCTTGTGTTGTTGGTAAGAAATGGTTTGATACGGTAGAGTGACCCCAGTTTGACATGTACTTTTTTAATAGTTAAGTTGAGATGACTATCAAATTTTAGGTGGGAGTCTATGGTTATTCCCAATAGTTTAGCCTGTGCCACTGGAGCAATTGGAGTAGCATCTGTGGATTAGATAGTGAATTGACTGTTAGTGTTTTTGTTAGAACTGGTTGCAATCATAAGCTGAGTTTTCTTTGGATTGGGGATAAGTTGGGCTTTGGTAAGGTAGTTTTCAATTTAAGAGAATGCTAGTTGAGTTGTTTGCAGGAGGGTGGGAATGTTTTGTGCAGCACAGATTAAGGTAGTGTCATCTGCATACTGAATTATAGCTGCATGCTGTGTGGAGGTATGGAGGTCATTTGTGAAGACTGTGAATAGTAGTGGTCCTAAGATAGAACCCTGTGGGGCTCCTATAGTTATGGGCAGCTGAGGAGAGAGAGAATTTTCCCATTTCACAGCTTGGTACCTGTCAGTTAAGTAGCTTTGGAACCAGGTAAGAGTGGAATTTGATAGATGATATTGGTTTAGTTTGTTTAGCAGGATTTGGTGTGAGACTGTGTCAAATGCTTTGGACATATTCAAAAAAGAGAGCTGACACTTGTAGGCCTTCATTTTTGAGATGGTTTACTGTGTCTGTGAAGCAGAGGAGGGCTGTAGTGGTACTATGGGCAGGTCTGAAACCATGCTGAGCAGGTGACGGGATGTTGCTGTCTAGGAGATAGTTTAGCATCTGGGTATGGATGCATTTTTCTAGGATTTTGGCCAGGGGGGAGAGTAAAGCAATGGGTCTGTAGTTATTAAGTTCAGTGGAGGTCCCGCCTTTATGTATGGGTGTAACATGGGATATTTTCCAGAGTTTGGGCACATAGTTTTCAACAATTGATCTGTTTATGAGTGTGGAGACTGGGATAGCAATAGCATCTGCTGTGAGTTTCAAGAAATAGCTGCGGAGTAGGTCGGCTGCTGTTGATGAGATTTTTATTTTGGAGAGCATGCTTTTGATTGAAGTGGTGGAAACCGTTTTGAGGGTAAAGCTTGTATCAGTGTTATTTGTGTTTGGGGGGATAGTGAGGAAGGAACTGTCATGTGATACTAAGGATAGAATTGAGTTCACAAAGTGGGAGTTGAATTGTGTTTCAATGGGAACTTTAGTGTCAGGGGTGGTTGGTTTGGGGGTAGCCTTTTGGGTGGATTTTATTAGCTGGTTTACATTTTTCCAAAATTTTTGCGGGTTGTATTGGTATTTAGTTTGTAATGTTGTGTAGTAGGATTTTTTGTCCAGCCTAACGCATTTTTTTGCACGGTTGTGCAGTTCTTGGTACTTAGGCTTTGTGTTTCTTTGTTTTTTTGATAGTAAAGCCAGGCAGTGTCTCTGGACTTGAGGATTTGTTTGGTTTCTTTACGAGCCAGGGGTTTGTAGAGGTTCTAACCTTGATTTTGCACAATGGGGCGACAGTGTCTAGGTGTTGTAGAAATGTTTTGTTGAAAAATGCTACATCCTGGTCAAGTGGGAGTTTTTTTAGGGGGGTCCAGTCACAGTTACAGAGTAAAGTGTTGAGGACCTCAGGAGAGAATTTTTTTGTGTTTCTAGTGGATATATAGTTAGTGGTTTTGCATATGCTTGTTTTACTATGTATAAAGTATATTATGTTGTGGTCACTTAAGGTGTCTGGGAGACTGCCTGTGTGAGGGTACAATGTGGGGTTGTTAGTTAGGACCCAGTCAAGGATGGATTCCCTTTTAGATTTTTTATCACATCTAGTTGGAATTTGGACTAGCTTGCTGGTAGCCATGGAGATTTATTAGATTACTTGGTGGTTCTGATATACAGGTGAACCAATCTAGGTTAAAGTCCCCCAGAATAAGGGTTTCTTGTGAGTATGTGGAAGAACACCAGGATAAGAAGTCTTCAAGGCTAGCAGGTGTATTAACAGATGGAATATAGATCACAATTGTGGTGATGACCTTTTTAGGGTGAGGTTGAAGTTGTAAGATAAGTATGTCCCAATTATTGGGGGAGGGGTGGGAGTTTGGTAATTGATGGACAGTTAAGTTGGACTTGTAAAGTAAGGCAGTTCCACCCCCCTTTACGAAGTGGTCTGTCTTGTCTAATGATATTGCAGCCGGTAGGGAGAACTTCTGAGTTAGCTATGTTTTTATTTAGCCAGGTTTCTGTTAAAGCAACTATGTCTGGGGAGTAGTGTGCTATTGTGGCCTGGAGTTCAGGAATTTTATTTTTGATACTTCTAATATTAATATTTAGCATTAAAAGATGGTTGGTTTTACTACTGTTGTTGATTTGCCCAGGGATGAAGAAAGGTGGGGTGTTATGTTCTGACATTTGTGTTGGAGCAATTTGTGTTGGACAGGATGGATTTGGGCCTGGGTTGGGGTGGATAGCCCCACTTATGGTGAGCCTGGAGTTAAAATGGTTATACAGATGTTGGAGTTTGGTGAGGAGTGTGAGAAAGTATTGTGGTTTTTTTTGAGTAGGAATGAGAGCATATGTGTTTAGTTCTGAATTGGTCCATTATGCAGTTCTTGAATAACTGTGGGCAGATATTATAATGTGTGGTGTCAGTATACAAGAGTGCATAATGTAGTGTTGTGCTACTAAGTTTAGGGATATTGCTAGAGTGATAACTTGTGGTGTTGTAAAGAATTATGAGAAGACAGACTAGACTTAGTTGTGTGATAGTCATGGTTATAAAGTTTAAGTTGTTTCTAGGTGGGGGTTCTGAATAGGAATTATAGGGTTGCACTATATGTGGATGGGGAAGTAGTGTGGGTGATGTAAAAAATGCCTACTGGGAATGAGAGTGATTGGGAGTATTTTGTGTGGAGCAAGTTGGTGTGGTATAATGTGGTATGACTTGAGGAGCTCTGATTGGTGGAGGTGATGTGAGGGTGAGCTGTGGGTGTGGCTGTGATTACTATAAATGTAGCGGTAGTGGGGGTGGGAGGTAATAGGGGGCAGGGAAGGGGAGTGGAGAGAGCCCAAGCGTTAGCGAGGGTGAATGGAGTGGGGCAGAGCCAACCAAGACAAGAGAAAAAAGTAAGTATTACTTTACAAATCTGAACACTTTAAACAAATTCCTGAGGTCTAATGGCTTACCGGCAAGCAGAATGTAATTGCTGAAGAGCACTTATGTCCTGGTGGGAGACTAGAAATTTAAAGTTGGCTCCACGCTCAGCAGGATTCTAATATAGACTTTGTACTGGGGGAGGGAGATAGCACAAGGGGTGTAAACCAGGTGGAATGCAAAGAAACCAGAGAGGCAATCAGTGGAAATGCCTGGAAATGCCTGGAATAATTTTCGACTAAGTGTAATTCGACCAAATGTATGGAATCTGTATATATATATATATATATATATATATATATATATATATATATATATATATATATATATATGGGTCTACCTGTTAACACCGACACGCCAAAACACTGACAACGAAATAATCGACACGATAAAATTGAAAGAAACCGAAAGTTCAATAACACTAAACTTCACATACTCGACAAACCACAATCCCGACAATCAACAAAACAAACACATTTGCCGTAAAACTCACACACAACACAAGCACACCAAAAACCTTACAAACCTACACTAAACCTTACATACACAACTATCTATGCACTAACATTAACCCAAACCCTAACCCTAAGGTCCGTCACTATCGCACACTTACCTTACCTGCACCCTAACCCTAACTCACTTAATCCGCCCCTAACCCTCAAGTCCGTCACTATCACACACTTACCTTACCTGCACCCTAACCCTAGCTCACTTAACCCACCCCTAAACCTAAAGTCCGTCACTATCGCACTCTTACCTGACCCGCACCCTACCCTAACGTCCATTACTATCACACACTTACCTTACCCACACCCTGACCCAAATGTCCGTCCCTATCGCACACTTACCTTAACATGTCAGTGTTCTCAGCGTCGGGATTCTCAACTGTCAGTCTTCTCCATTGTCGATCTTCCGGTGTCGGTGTTCTCGTCATCGGCGTTTAGGACTTTCGCCGTTTTCAGGTAGACCCATATATGTGTATATATATATATATATATATATATATATATATATATATATATAAATGGGTTACCTTCATTTGATTGACAGCCTATTTGACTGAAACCCATTTGACTGATAACTCATTTGACTGACAACTAGTACTTCAGTACATTTTAAGGCAAATAACAAGGATTTGTCCCCTTCCCCAATGTAGTGTGACCCTGTAGTTGTTATATATAGTTGGGGGGTGTGGAGGGTGAACCCCCCACCTATTTTGGCTTAAATTATATACTTTTTGTGTTATTTTCTTATTTTAAACAAAACTGGGTGGGGGGCTTCACCCCCCCCCTCACACCCCAATGTAGAGGACACAGCCCCACACCCCCAACTATATATACCAACTCCAGGGTCGCACTACATTGGGGAAGGGGACAAATCCCTGTTATTTGCCTTAACATGTGCTGAAGTACTAGTTGTCATTCAAATGAGTTCTCAATCAAATGGGTTTCAGTCAAATGGGCTGTCGATCAAATGAAGGTAACCCATATATATATATATATATATATATATATATATATATATATATATATATATATATATGTTTGTGTGTGTGTGTGTGTGTGTGTGTGTGTGTGTTTGTATGTGTGCATATATTTGCAATGATTGCCTGTATCAAACAGTGATCAACATTATGTTGTCCCGGCCCCCTTTTAAATAACTCACACCAACACATAAAAACATTTTGACGACCTTTATTAACAATATTACATAAACATAAAATTTATTCACATGGGAACAAATAACAGTAAAACAATATCTTCACAATTCTCAAATGATCTCAGAGTGTACCTACTCATCCTGGCCAATTCATATATCAGGGCAGCGTACCCTCTCACCCTGTTCCATAATCCACCACGGCGGCGTTCCTACTCACCCAACAAACCTTAAATGGGCAGCGTACCTGCTCACCCTTTCAAACCAACCATTAACCAATGAAGTTCACTTATAGTCAAGCAGCGTCCAGCAACTGACTTGATCCCCAACTCAAATCCATGACCACCTTCACCTCGAGGAGGAACAGAAGAGGACAATCCTGTCCATCTTCTCCTCCCAGCTGCCTGCACCCAGGCTGTTCCCCCTCCTATTCCATAGCCTTCACAATAATATCTAGAAACAACTTCAAGTGAACATTAAACAAATCCAAACCAACTTCATTCAAATGCACCCCATCTGATCGATACCAAACTACCTCACCATCCGAAAAGTCCCTATGTTCAATGGTATACATACCTAAAACCCTTAATTGCCTAGCCAACTTCTGATTAATAAACCTCCTAACCCACTCAATAGCCCGATGACTAAAAGCATTCCTCCAACTCAAACATGGAACTAACTCTGACCAAGCTATGCACATACCCGGGTACAATATCTGTGACTTCAACAAATCCTGTAAAATATCTACTAACCGCTTCTTAGAAAGAATTCCAAGATCATTACCTCCCAAATGAACCACTAATATTGGAGGATACCCTACCTTCAACCTTACCTGCTCAAACTCGTGCATCGACCTATCCCATCTAAGCCCTCTAACCACATGTCAAGCCATTGTCCATCTTAAGTGAGACAAACCCAAAGTTTTACCGTCCTCCCTAATTACTGCACATTTCTCTGCCCAGTACAATCTGCTTTCCTAAAAGAAAATAAAAGAAAATGAATAACATGCAAAAGCAAAACCTTATCTAATATATGATAGAAATGTATTTGAAGACCACCTCCCCACCCTTTTAATAACCGCAATGGAACTTCCATCCCTAGCCAAATCTGAAGCCCTACCAATGCAAAAGGAATGAGCTGCAAACCTTTCCACTGGAAAATCCATACAACAAAACCCCCCTAATGAGATGTATGAACCTACCACTTATTACTTCCTTTCCATCTGCTGAACAGAAAACCAAATCATACAAGCCCCTCATCTGAATCCGTCTTAATTCCTTGGCCCACCTTACTGGACAAAGCCCAAAATTCTTATCAGCCCTGAGCACAACCACTGAATCTTTACCCAACTGATCTGTCCTAGTCTTTTTCAACCCAATAATAACCACCCCAGAACCTATCATTACATCCCTCCAAAGTAACGATCCTAACAATTCAGACACTTGGAAGGCATCAAAATATAACCATACGCATAACGTAACCCACATAATATAATCCACAGAATTACCTTATAATAATGCTAAACCTTTCAACAAAACTTTCAACGGTGCCTTCATCAGTGGCCATCTCATAAGACTGCGTTCCCCAGCCACTTTCCCCCATCCTTTCAACATACGTCCTACTATCCATGACTGTAAAATCCGGTAAACCCCGATACCCACGCGAATATGCTAATTGCATCCAAATCCACCCTAACCATTTGTAAAGCCTTACCTAACTCCCAAGCTTGAGCTAAATAGTGCAGCAACAATTCCTCAGACCACACTCCTTCATCTTCTGGCAATTGGAGAACAAACTGATCAAATTCACAAAGAGCCCTACCGTAAGCATTCCTTGCAGACAAAGCCCAAGAATGACACACCAACTTCCTGGCTACTTCGACCCAAGGTTCCACACCTCCTCTGGCAAGAGTTCTGGCACTTCCTCCACCCCTGGAGCCAGCAGCCAAAACCTGTAAAACTGAAATCGGGGCAAACTATCAGCAAAATCATTCCTCACCCCAGGCATGTGCACTCCTGTAAATGAAAAGTTTATTAGCAGACTCTGTAAAACCAGTTTACGTAAAATCAGCAGTAACAATTCTGACTTAGCCATCTTCTTCTGCAAAACCTGCAACACCCCCATGTTATCAGAATGGAAAATGACTTGCTTCTCACGTAAACGGTCCTTCCAAACTACCGAAGCTGCCCAAATTGGCATCAACTCTAAAAATGCAACATCTCTTTTCAGTTCTTCCTTCCAAAGTTGAGGCTATTTTGCTGATAACCACTGCCCCCCAAAGTAAGCCCCCATACTAATGCCCCCTCCTGCAGCCGTGGATAACTGAAGTTCCTCTTGCCCCACCCAGTCTGTCTGCCAAAAAGAAATCCCGTTGAATTGTTCCAAAAAACACAACCACAGCAACAAATCCACCCGAACCAACTTGTTCACCTTAACCCAATGGTGTTTACTCTTGCCCCCTTTCAACAGAGATGCCACTGATCTACAAAAAGTACACCCAGGGTGTACCACTTGACATGCAAAATTCAAAAGCCCTAACAACTCCATAACTGTCCAAATCTGTACCTTATCCTTAGCCACAACCGACCTTATCATCGCCTTCTGTCTATCTTATTCATAGGCAAACAAAACAGTCCCCGTTCAGCATCCACCATTAATCCCAAAAATTCTAATGCTCTTGACAGATCTTCCAGCTTATGTTGAGCCAGTGATACCCCTACTTCCTCACACATGCTCATGAATTCCTGCAAACCTTCCTGTGCCCCTAACTGTCCTTCCCAAACTAGCAAGAAATCATCCAAATAATGTATTGCTTTTTGCGTACCCACCCTCTGCTGCCATACCCACTCTAGTACTGTACTAAATTTCTCAAATGTTGCACATGCCACTGAACAACCCATTGGCATAGCTTTGTCAAAATAATATTTGTCACCCACTACCATACCCAGCAAAGGCCAATCCTCCTGCCTGATTCACAGTAAATGAAAGACAAACTCAATGGCACCTTTACCAACCATGACTCCTTAAAATCCCTAATCACCTTGACAGCATTGTCCAAGGATGCATAACAAACCTTGACATCCTCCCCCGCAATGAAATCATTAACTGAGCCCCCTTTGGGATATGACAAATGGTGAATCAACCTAAACTACCCCACCCATTTCTTTGGTACTAACCTCAAGTGTGACACCTTGAAATTAACAAAAGGCAGACTGTCAAATGGACCCAATAATCAACCAGCCTGACACTCCTTCTCCACCAATCCCTCCAATATATCTTCCTTACCATGCACTGAGTGGAAATTCTTACAGCCCGCCCCATCTCCAACCATCCTAAACTTAATAGAAAACCCTTGTTAAAACCCATCTAATATCTCATCTCTAAGCGCGAGGTTGGGAAAGCCTTGGATCATGCCTCGTAAAATGAATGGAGAAAGGCCCCCCTTCCCCTATTCCTCCTAAAGAATCTGCTTTCTTGTGATCCATGAAAATTACCTCTACCCCTAATGGCCTGAAACCCTTGAATGCAGGGAAAGACACCTTCCCTTGACATGAAGTTCGAATTCATAGCAGTGATGTCATGGTGGCTATATTGAACAGCCGGATGATTTCCTCCACACCTTGAACAAGAGTGTGAGAATTTGTACCCTACCCACAAACAAGAGCCACTATTAAAGGACCAACACACACCAACTCCTTCTCCTGCTTTCCCCCCTCTATTAATCTCCCCATAAGTATCCATCATGGTAGCCAACCAGATATCAGGATGATGCACCTCCCAACAAAGGGAATGGTCCACTGCTTTTCGCTTTTGGAACCTCTGATCATACCATAACCAAGCATTTCCTGACCATAACCATTGCACCTCCTGAATTGTAAGAAAATAACCCAAAAGGGGAAGAGCCAAAGACCCATCCTTTTCAAGATGCACAGCCATGTAGTAAATAAAACCTATTACCCAATTATCCCAAGTCCTAGGCCGAATTCTACCTACTCTTTTCCTACCCAAAACCGGCAGTGCAGCCAACAAATCCTTACTACTGGCCAACTCCACCTCTACCAATCACTGCACTCTCTCCACATCAATTAACTCAACTACATCTACATATTCCCCTTTCCAAATTTTTTCCTTCACTGAAGATGGAATGTGCAGGGTCAAAAAGACTGCCCCTGACTCCTGCCCCAAGGCCTGTGTGGTTAACCAATCCCCTGGGCGAAGACCAAATTCAGAACCTAACTCAGAATCTAATCTCATGCTATCCCACGACCCTGCACTACCCCCCCCCCATTAGCTTCTTCCCCACTGGTCCCGGATGTCCCTGCAACCTCCACGTCCGCACACCCTACTGTATTCCATTCTCTACCAAAGTCCTACCTCTGGCCTTCCCCCTCTTCCCCGTTTACCCCTGCATCCTCACTGCCTACCTCGCCTACCAAAATTGTTGATGCAAAAATATTACCTGAGCCTCCGTCTTAAGACTCGCTTGGAGCTGATGAGCCAGCTGTAACCACCTCCTTCACTGTAGACTGCCTCTTCCCCCAAGCTGTAACTCTTGACATGGAACAGTGCCTTTTCTGACCAGATTCCTGCTCCTGTTCAACTGCCTCTGTCGTCGACACCTTTTAGAAAAGTTCCTCAGTCTAAGCCACTATGGCCTGCCAGCGCTGCCGCAGTCCAGGCAAGTTAGCTATCTGCAGAGAAAGAGAGAGGGAAAAACACACATATTAATAACCAACAGGATCGAACATGCACACCCTTCCCTTCCTAACCACTCAACAGCACCAAACTGTAAGCCTTAACCTACATTATGTCTAGAGCCATATTCACAAACCCTTGTGTCTGAAAAATAATGAATGAAACACATTTTCTTTCATTTATTTCATCATAATTGCATAAGAAAAGCAAAGTCAGAGTACCCAATGTTAAAAAGGCATGGAGAGCAAGCAGAAAATTGAGAAAATGTAAGGAGAGTTTTTCTTTGATTTTTATGTAAAGAGTACAGTAGATTAAACCCTGTGAAATTTAGTTAACTGCAAATGACTCCAGGATTTTATAGGTTTTCTTAAGTATTTGAACAGAATTAATTAGAAGTCCAGTGTTCTGGAATCTGTTTTTTCATATTTCATATTTCATCAGTTCTATCAAACCATTGCTATAAATCACTGAGGTGAATGTCACAGTAGTTATGCTTCCACAGAACAGATATGATTCCACAGAGATTACATGTTCTGTAATCAACTATTTTTGAATATATTGTTAAAAATACTATTATGATTGTGGTATAAGCACATATTGACACTGTTTCTATACTTCTTCCATTGGAATATTATAATTGTCACTACAGATGTCAAAGTTACAATCTTCAGAAAGGAGTCACTGAACCTCCCTTGCCAAATGCTTTCGGTCAATCAAACGTGCCAGAGTAGATGGTAAGATTTCTGCTGACCACCTTCAAGTGACAGGACACCTTCTACCCTCTCACTAAATATAATCAACCCCAGAAATCATATGACATTGAGGTAGGTTATATGTCCTTTTGGGTTGTTTTCTCTAAAAAGAAAAACAATAGATTTGGCAAGGAGGATTTATTGAATCCCACCTCAGTTGATTTCACTTTATTTTAGTACTTTGGTTAAAATTGTTTTGTCATAGCTGTGTTCATTACTAGGTCATAGAGAAAAACTTGCATTCCAAGGACCTTCATAATCACAGTCACTTTCTCCATCCCATCATTTCTACTTAGTGGTGCAAGGTCTTCCCAAAGCACATTTCATTTCACAGCGACAGTTTGATACTATGCCTTATCACTGTTATTAGTAATTTAATAAACAGACACTGCCATACCGCATAAGAGCAGTGCTGTACTACTACTATACTGTCATTCTAATTAGGTATTAATATCCCATGTACCTAAGATGGATATAGCTCATACTGACATAAAAGATCCTATGCGACTTATCAGTAAGAGCAGGGGGTTCTATTTTTTCATGGAAATAAATTAAAATACATTATTTATATCCTTCAAAATATCATTTTCTCTGTGGAGCACTTAACCAGAAATGAAACCATCATTACTCCATTCAACATTTTAGCCCTCTTCTACTGTTCCATTTTATTATACATCTTTGTGTATCTTGTTCTTAACATCTTCCAGAAAAAAAATAGCATTTCTTTTTCAAAATTTTCTATATTATATGTATATACAATATAGTATATTTCAAAAGTTTCTGCATTATATGTATATACATTATAATGTACTTTACATATTTATGAAATCTAAATTCTAAGTTCTACATTTGCTCCAAGCCTTTATTGCTATTGCAATAAAAATAAATATACTAATATTTCTTCACAAGAGCAACCATCTATTGAATATACTTTTTTCTCTTCTTTTATATTTAATTTTTAACAAAAGCATTTGATATAATTGATCACACTCTCCTTTTCGATGCATTTGCAGAAATTAGTATCAGTTTCAACTCCTTATCTTTGTTCAGAGGATTTATGGAAAACAGACACTGTAAAGTCAAATCAGGAAATACTTTGACACAGCTCAGCTGCACAAAGGTGTCCCTCAAGGCTACATTCTCTCCCCTTTACTGTTTTCAATCTTCATTAAAAAGGTACCCCTGGATCTTCCCCAGCTCCCTTTACTCCTGTTCACTGATGGTAGTGCCAACCCATCTCATTCTATAATTCAGTCTCAACTCCAGTCTGACCTACATCAAGTTCAAAACTGACTAATCCAACACAATCTCCCCCTGATCCTCTATAAAACCAAACAATGGTATATGACAACTCACACAGACTCTCAAAATGCCCTGAAAAATCTTACAGTTTCTGAACTATACAACTCTGTCACTGAAACCATAACTTCCATCAAGAACCTGGGCCTCTGGCTTGGTCAGTCACTAAACTTCCACACTTACACTGAAAAAAAAAACAGAAAAAAATGAACTCACTACTTTCCTGGTATAAAAAAAATCTTCCTGTTTCTCACAACAGCCGCCAGAACTACCACTGGGAAAGGTACACCTCTAACATAATCAAAATACAGGCTCCCAATCATTGCCACAGCCTCCAAACATAATTCCAACACACTCTAAACCATTTCTAATTCCATCTGCTGTTTCATAACTAACTCCTTCATTTAAATATCTCTATCTTAATCATAGTTCTCAGCAAACCCAAATTCCTTTCTAAACATGTTATCATTAATGATTACATTACATCAACTGCATAAAATATAATTGATCTAGGCATTTTCCATACATTTTCCATGTCATCCTTTTAATTCCCCACTTCACTTTGTCCTCTACTCTGCATTCAGTATGAATCCAAACAAAACCAGACTAACTGGGCACTCTTATCTGATTCCATTCTTTTACCTTTCAAAATGTCCAATAATGAAAAGAATTAAACAAATGCTTACACACACACACACACACACACACACACACACACACACACACACACACACACACACACACACACACACACACTACCATACTTTTTTCTCTCCATACCTATATCTCTCCATTATTTAAAAAAATGAATATGTCGTAGCACATCAAATGCCTTTTCCACATCACAGACAATAAATCTCACATTTTCTTTTCTCCTGTTTACATTATCTAGCACCTCAATTAATAGAGCATTTATATCCATACATTTTCATGTGCCATGTACCTTATTTTCTTCTACCTGTCCTACAGTCAACCCTCTATAATCAATGAGGTATAATTATATACCTTATTTGCAGTCACAGCTTGAAAATACTATTAATGTCCAGTTCCTTATATATACATAATCATTTGTTTTCCAAGCAGGTGTAAAAATATATTTCACCATTTGCTTACACTGGAATTATTCCTTTATCAATGTCTTCAACAGCTACTGTTGCCCCCATAGCTAACATTCAGCAGCTTATAGAACTCAAATAATAGCATATCATAACCTCATGCACCCCCTTCCTCATCTTTTTTTAACAAATACATCACTTCTTGTACTATATCGTTCTCTCAATTATTTTTCACTCCTTACCTTTGTTTAACATTCCAAACTTCTTTTTCCTTATACACACACTGGTCATGTATTCCCTGCCAATGTACTGAAGATTTTATAAATATTTCATTGATCTGTATTACTCTATTTAATATTGGAGACACTTTCACATCCCTAACTTTAGTGAAATATATTTTATTATGCATCTATTGCCTTGCCTTGTATTTTATTAAATTGTAAGTATACAGAATATCCTTTATTATTCTCCTCCAAGCTGTTATTACTTCTAAAGACCAGTAGTTTATATCGTTTCCCTTCCTTCTTCATCTTACACATATAATTTATATTCTCTTTTAACTTATTTTAAATGTTATCCTGTATTATATATTTTCTATAAAATTTCTCATCTTTGATTCATTCTTTTCCCCAAAGAACAGCACAATGTCTTGTGATCTAAATACTCAGTTTATACATTTATCATTCATAGTATTATCAGCCACATAAAATTATCTATAAATACGTTTGTGCCTTTATGCATATAAATATAGCTGTTTTCAGTTCTTCCAACTTCATATTCTCCTTTCCTCTCCCTGCATGTCTTCCTCTTTTGTACATTTTCCTTATTCCCTAGTTCAAGTAGCTATATATAATCCACCACTTACAACTATCAGCATCTGTGAATGAATAAAAAAAATTAAACAGCTCACGTTTAATTCTTGTTCATATAAGCACATACTACACATATTCGTAAGTGTTCCATGTTTCTTTGTAAATCACTACAAATTCCCCTGTCTACATCAATAACAGTACAGTTAAGATCTTTTATTTTTTAACACTGAAGCAGGGACATTTTCATGCTTTTGTGAGTACAACATTTCACTCCTAATTTTGTTTGAAAGTCTTTTCATTTAAACTCCAAAAATAAATTAGTTGTCTAATAAATAATGTCCTTGTTAAGATTTTTCAGTCATTCCAAAACTGTTTTATTAACTGTTTTAGCACTGTTTTCATGTAGTGATAAAATAGTGCAGCCCCTATCTACCATTCCTTTAGTCTTTTTCTCTTTTTTCTGTTATCCTTTATCAACCTTTCTCATACAGAAATAAAATTATCTGCAAGTGTTTCCATCTCCCTTCACTTTCATAACATTTTCTTCCATCTGCAAACATCTATACCTTTTTTAACCTCTGTTTCTTCTCTTTCATTTAATTTAGATAGCCTAGATACTTTCTGATTGTGGAATTTTAGTTCTGTGTCTTTTTCACAATCTAAATTTCTTTGCTTCCTCTTAAATCTTCATGTAATTTTTGTTGCCAGTGTATCACTACATGTCCCATCTGCCCACATTTCTACAATTATCTACATATTTGTGTTGCCTGTTCCCCTTTTCACATATTCACATCTTGATAAAATAAATTCATGTGTACTTTTACTGCATTTAGAGTAACTCTTATGCAGCCTTTTATATCTTACAGGTTTACTGTTCTTTTCAGATAAATGGCACTGGTAAAATGGATTACTTTGTGATATTATAAGTTTAAATCAACCCATCCATCCACCACTGCATACCTCCTACTGTATGTCTTTAAATGTGCAAATCCATAACTGTTTCACAATACTTTCCAGGTCCTCTTTTATGTTACTCATTGAAATCACATGATTTCTAACTTGAAAGAAAAGACCTTCCTAAGCATAAACATTTAACATTATATATGCTGCTATCAGTAACTTGATATTTCTTTTTAAAAACACAGCGCAAGTCTTTAACAAATCACTTTCCACCTTAAACAGTGCTTTCAAAATGCTTTATTTCCTAAACGGATTAACAATAAATGGTTAGCAACCTAATTTCCAGTACATTCATATGTAATGGCAAAATCATACTTTTTAGAAATGTGCATCATTTCAGGGAGGATCTAGAATGACAACAGGAGTAACAGCTTCCTTTAGATGTTATGGACTTGTTTATAAAATCAAGCAAGACTGAGTACAATATGAGAGAAACCAGCCCCAGACTAACTATGATTTCTGTGTGCTCTTAAGGGAAATTGTACTTTACTGTGTGTATACTTGTTATCACCCCAATGTGCATGCACCTCATTTGTGCTAGTGGTGAGGATTGAGGCTCCTTGATTACTGGGCCAGTGCGCGGGCGTCACAAGGATTATAAATTTGTAACTTTTGAATTAATGTATTATCCTTCTCACAGCTACTTAAACTGGATCAGCGTAAGAAATTAGCACTTTTAGATCCTCTAAACAAGAAATGTCTGCAGAAAGGATTAACAATCTATAATGATGTTTCTACAGGCATTATCATTAAAATTGGATCAGTCCTATACTAAAATTGAGATTATACAAAGACTTATAATAAGCAAAAATAACTTCTTAAAACTATGATATAGCAATAAGGAGTTGAAATAAAATGCATAGAGACCAGATAGCAAAATAAGATAGGAGGGGATACAGGCTGAAGTCCTGTTAAAACAAATATATTGCTGTTGGATAAAGTAGAGGATTTAGAAAACAAGGAAAGAAGGAACAAACTGAAAATATATGGGGTACCAAATATTAAGGGCAATGGCTTTCTTAACCACTTGGCTTCCAAAGATATTAAACATATAAGAAGGCTATTCCTTTGAAATAAAGAGGGACATATACCTCATGTTAAATTACCTTCAAAACCAGAATCTTCTCTGAGGTCTATACTTCTAAATATTATTTCTTTGGTGAACCAATTGATTCTCTTAACTGCCTGATGTATTCCATTGTTAAGTGAAAAACAATAACCACAGATCAGATGATGACCTTTCTGCCAAACTACGAAAGAAGAAACTTCTGCTAGAATTTGATTAAAACTCACAAAATGAGTAATACCAAAACTTATATTCTTTATCCTTCTACACTTAAATTATTTCTGCCTAATGAAGCAAGCATTTGTAACATCCCAGGGAAGTTGTTTTATTTGTCAAAAACACAATATAGTCACAAATTGTGAAGTTATAGACTGAATATACAGTTGTGTAAAATCTTACCATAACAGTAGATGTCCTTGCCTTCACTGCTGCAGTATTCATAATGTATGGGGTTCCCCGCTGTGGAAGCCCAATGTCTGGCCAGTCTACCAAAGCGTATTGTTGCTTTAAGGTGCTCCGAACATCACCTAAACACTCCTTGCATAATGTAGGGCATAAAAGGTGACATTCAGGCATACCATCCTGAGAACTGATTGCCCCAGTAAGAACATCAGTTCAAGGAAACCCAAGGGATAACACCAAACTACCAAGCCAGGAAAAGAATACCACGAGTCTTATATTAGAAATTTAGTAAAACTCACTCTCAAAAATGTACTCTAGGCAAAGAAGTTGGAATAAATTTGAGTCCATACTGTAAAACAGACTTTTCAGTCTCATTTAAGTCAACCCAGACAAATTTACAACTAAATTATTCACTTCACATCTTTGTGTCCATTTAACTACAATGCCAATATGATTAATGTCAATATTTAGTCCTCTTACTTTGCTGTTTAAACTGTTGAGCGTGTCTGTTGTCCTCATATTACCATTTATATCCATACTGTTGCTTCCCTTGTTGTTTTCCTTGGCCCTGAAATGTATTGGTCATATAACCTGGTTGTCTAGAAGCTGGTAAAGGTGGATATTCGATATTTTCATTGTCCGAGCTAGCCAACCAGGTTATATGACCAATACTAGTAGTATGGTACTATTACTTGCTGCACTGTGATTTGATAAACCCAAGGGATAACCTGTACATTCAGGAAGGAAAACGACTAGGGGGATGGAGGGAGGGAGTGAATACTACAGCAGTAAAGGCAAGTACATCTACTGTTATGGCAAGATTTTACACAACTCTATTATCTCCTTACATTCACTGCTGCAGTATTCATAATGTATGGGAGAAGCTCAAGAGGAAACCCGGGAGGAGGAAGGAGCAGAATAGTCCTCTAAAAAGCTATGAAGAACGGCTCTAGCAAAACCAGCCATAGTTCTAGAAACACCATCCAACTTATAATGCTTTGTAAAAGTATGCACAGAAGTCCAGGTAGCTGCTTAATTAATAGAATTAGTATCAAAGCCCTTGAAAAAAGTGGCAGAAGAAGCCACAGCTCTAGTAGAATCAGCCTTTACAGAAGAAGGAAGGCTCTTGCCATGAAAAGTGTAACAAAAAGAGATAGCCTTTAAAATCCAAGAAGAAATGGTTTGCTTGGATAGAGCCAATCTTAAAGACCTAAGATGAAAAGAAACAAACAACTGATCAGATTTTCTAATAGCCGTCATCTTATCCAAATAAAATCTGAGTTGTCTATGCATGCCCAAAGTATGCAGCACCCTCTCACTGTCAGATTACGGAGAGGGGGGGGAGTAGGCAAGTTAATAGACTGATTATGTGACAACTGATTAACCACCTTAGGCATAAAACAAAGCATTAGTATGCAAGGACACCCTGTCTTCATGAAATATTAAAAAAGGATGACAAACCATAAGGACTTGCAACTTAGACATCCATCTGGCAGAAGTAAGAGCTAATAAAAGAACAGTTTTCCAAGAACAAAGCTGCAAGGAAACTGAAGCAGCAGGCTCAAAAGAAGCCTGAGTCAACTTCTCCAAAACAAAATTAAGATCCCAGGGAGGAGGAACATGCTTCCTAGGAGGTCTAATATTAAGAAAGCCTTTAAGAAATTGTTTTGCCTCAAATCTAGAAGCTGAAGGAGGAGTTAAAGGCAGACAAGCAGAGATAGCTGATATGTGGGCCTTAATAGTAGAATAGGCCAAACCAGCATTGAGCAATTTACACAAATAAGAGAGAACCAAAGGAACATCCACAGTAAGTGGGTTCAGGTTATGAGGGGGACATCAAATAGAAAACCTCTTCCATTTGGATAAGTAGGATTTCCTAGTAGTAAGTTTCCTGGTCTCCTGCAGGACCTTCAGCATGTCCTCAGAAAAAGGTGTCTATGAGGAATCAAATGCCTATCTTCCACAGTGTCAGTAGAAGTGTGGTAAGGTGGGGATGGATGAGAGATTCCTTGTCTTATGTGAGTAGATCCACCCTGTGAGGTAACTTGTAATGACTGCCCTTGGCTAGATGCAGAAGAAGAGGGAACCAGTACTGTCACAGCCAAAAGGGAGTCAACAATAAGGTTTTGGGAGCATCCTGTTGAATCCTGAACAGGACTTTTAGAATGACAGGAAGGGGAGGGAATGCATAAAGAAACATCCCCATTCTGAGAAAATGAGAGGGTGCCCACCTTCTACACCAGGGGACCTGGACTCTGGCACAAAACAGAGGAAGTTGTCTGTTCAGAGGGGAGACAAATAGATCTACTTGAGGAGTACCCCACTGTGGATGATTTCCAGAAACACATCCCTGTGAAGCATCCATTCATGGGATTGAGTTAAGGACCTGCTCAGAGTGCCTGCCACAATGCTCTGAGCTGAAGGGATATAAACTACCTAATGAGTCACTTGATGCTTGACTGCAAAATCCCATTCCCATACCAGAAGTGCCAACTGGCAAAGAAGATAATATTTTGTTCCTCCCTGTTTGTTGATATACCACATCACTGTGGTATTGTCTGTGAATACCTTGAGAGGCCCCAGAGAGAAAAGAGGATGAAAGGCCTGAAGAGCCAGCATAAGAGCTATCATCTCTTTGACACTGATCTACTCCTTCTGCTGATGAGGCAACCATACCTCCTGTACCTTTAGGGAGCCAAATGTTGCTCCCCATCCTATGTCTGAAGCATCTGTGAATAGTTCCTGAGAGGGAGGAGGGTGACAAAACAGGAGATGTGACAAAACAGGAGATGTGGATTCTGAGACAACTGCTGAATCCACCAGTAAAGTTCCTTTTTGAAACAAGGAAGAAGAGGAACTACAAAGTTTAGACTATGTGCATGTTGAAGCGACACTGACTTCAGAAACCACCAAAACTTTCTCATGTGAAGTTTGGCCAGAGGGAGCGTCAGATTGGTGGATGCCATGAAACCCAGAGCTCTCAGAAACTCCCTGGCTATAATGCAGGCTAGAGGAAGAAGAGTTTGACAGTAAGAAATTAGATTTAATGCCTTTGGAGGAGGAAGGGATGCCAGCATTGGCACTGTCTGAATCCTGCAACCCAGAAAGACATGATCCTGAAAAGGGGTCAGAGAAGACTTTTTGAAGTTTATTGTGAACCCCAAGATCTGAAGAAGGGAAATGACAAAATGAAGATTTTGCAAAAGTATCTCTGAAGAGGATGCCTGAATCAGTAGGTCACCCTAGTAAGGAAATATTTGGATTCCTTGAAGCCTGCAAAAAGCAATCACAGGAACAAGGCATTTGGTGAACACCCTTGGGGCAGTAGAAAAGACAAAGAGCATAACAGAGAACTGAAAATGCCAGGAAGCAGCAGAGAAATACAAAAACTTCCTGAAAAGAGGATGGAATGGAATATGGAGATAAGCATCCTTAAGATCCGGAGACACCATATAGGTCTGAGGGAGCAAGAGAGAAAACAGAGTCTGAAGGGACAACATCCAAAAGGAAGGCACCTTCTGAGAGATGTTTAGATGAGAGAGGTCTAGAATTGGTCTCCAACTACCCTCTTTTCTCGGCACTAGAAACATTCTTGAGTAAAACCCCTTCCCCTTTGGGACACAGGCACTTCTTGAATAAAACCCTAAGACAAGAAATCTTGAAGAAACTCTGGGTGAAAAGGAAGGTGTTCGCAAGGAGGCTGAGGAATGACCATAAAAGGAGGATGGGATTTCCACATCATGAAGTACCCCTGACAAATGATTAACAGAACCCAATAATCCTGAGGGATCAGAAGCCAAACAGGAAGAGAAAGAGAAAGGTGAAGAGAAAGAGGAATGTGGCTGGCAAGAGACGGATAGTCATGCGGCACCTGGTTTGTCAGGAAAGGAAGATTCTGAATTCCTGAAGTGTGAGTGGCCTTAGAAGGAAGAGCCCATTTGCCACTCTTTTTACCTTTAGTTGAAGGTTTGATTGCCAATGAACAAAGGCTGGATTATTGGAGTAGTTTCTCTAAAATGTAGGCACAGGAGAAACAAACACATATTTAAGCTCCTGTAAGGCCTTCCACTTATCCTGAAGGGACTTAAACCAGCTGCTGCTTCCCCAAACCAAAGTTACTATCCAGAGGAGCATCTATCAACTTAGTCTTAATATCATTAGGTGAACATTAAAGCCTAAGCCAAGAACACTTCCTCATCACTAAACCAAAAGCAGCAGCCCTAAAACAAGCATCTGCTGCACCATAACTACATTTGCTAGAATGACAAACCACTTGAGAGGAAGTCTTTATCAAGGAAAGAGCAGAGGTTTTACCCTCGGAGTCTGGAAGGTCTGACAAAGAAGAGCCAACACATACCTAGACATATGGGTATGATAATTAATAGCCCTAAAAGCTAGGGTAGCAGAAGCTTAAACCTTTTTACACAGCCTTTCCATGGTTCTGCTGTCCTGGTCCAAAGGCTGTAACTTGGGTGAAGGAAGCAATTGCAATGGCTTATCAGAGGCTACAGTCACCACAGAGGGGTCAGCACCAGGATATTTTTACAAAAAGTTAACAATCCTCAGGCACCCTGTAAAACCTATCAGGCTTCTTGGGAAGAAGGGGCAGAGAATCAAGGGCTTTAGAGACATTAGAAAGACATCCTGCAAAGCAGACTAAACAGGAGGAATAGCTGCAGGTTTAGGAGATCCCATCTGCAGCAACTCATCGTATCTTTTATGGATAACAGAGATCCGAGCACAATCTCAAAAAATTCCATCATCCTAGAGATTGTGTCCCCAAAGGAAATTTCCTCAAAAGGAGTATCAGGACTAATAGATTCCTCCTCCTCTGACCTACAGTCCAAGGGAGAAGGAATATGAGTAGAATAAGTCAGGGATTCCTCATCAGAATCTGACTCTTCCTAAGAAGAATCCTGTTCTCTAGACTTTTTAAGGGGAGTAGAGGACCAAAGAGGAGCAGGAACAGAAACCCCCTGAGGAGGCTTTAATGAGATGAAAGCATTAAATAATCCCTGAATAAAGGCCTGCCACTTACTTTGTGGATCTCTAGGAGCCAAAGAAACATGTTTAGTTTTTTGTTTCTTTTTTAAGGGAATGTCTGCCCTATAAAACTGAGAAGGCTGTGACCCAGGACGGCATTCGATAACTGTATTAGAAACTTCTTCCCTAACTAGAATCTGCAACCCCCCTCCTAGTCCCCAAAGAAATAATCAACCGTGGCTTCCCATGAACATCGGAAATGGACTCCTGCAAAGCCTCGTTGGACATGCTGCGAGGCGGATCCTTGATGGCCTCCAATCCATCACTGCAGAGAAATCCGACAACACAGCCAAGTAAGTCTCTGGGTTTGTAATGACCTTGGGAGAAACAACCAGCAGAGGCTGGACAGGGGAAGATTCTGGTCTTATCTGTTTCACCTTCTTCTTCCCAAATGGTTGACCCTCAGAGCAGAAAGTTTCTTCCATTGCATCTTTTGTGAGAAGTTTAAGATGCTGGTTCTTAAGATTCAAGGAAAGGGAAGAAAGTCTACTACAAATGTTTTTTGCGATGAATGCCTTACAATACGTATTGTCTTGAGAAGCTCCTTGGCACAAAAGACACTTATCAAGTCGGTCTTTATGGGGAATTTGTCTCCTGCACTGACACTTACCCTTACTGGATGACATTAACCCCAAAGAGCACAAAAAAACAAGAAAAAAACAAAACCCCAATGGGGTACTTCTCTGAAAATGCTCAGATTTCAGCAAACAGGTGTAGGCATTCACCATAGAATGAAAATGTTTTCAAAACTGGCAGAAAATGGATGTAGGTGAACATACCAACAGTTAGAGGATGAGTTTGGACTGGCATCAAATAAGTTCATAAAATGGCACACCTGAACGTCACCTTTATGACTTATGTTACATGAGGAATGTTTGGGTGATGTTCGGTGTACCTTAAAGCAACAGTAGTCTTTGGTAGACTGGCTGGACGTTGGGCTTCCATGGCAGGGAATTCCATACTTTACAAATGCTGCAGCAGTGAATGTAAGGAATCTAATCATATCTAAAGATTCATGTTGAAAAGAACAACTTAGAAAATGTCATCACCCCAAAGGAAGGAAGGAATAGGTAATGCTGCAAGAGGGAACACTAAAGAAGCACACAGAATCAGAGGTTTAAAATATCATCTGCAGTTGAGCTGCAAGTGTCACATATTAATGGGGAAGGGCAGATGTGATTTCTAACAAAAAAAGTTTGAATTTGTTTCTGGAAGGTTATTTAAATATGTTTCATTTTTTCATAGTATAAAAACTAAGGTAAGCCGCTCTCACATTTTTTTGAGAAAGTTAATGTTAATATAAAATGATTTTATGTTCGGTTATTGGCTTGCCTCAGTAATACTACTGAAGGTGGAGATGCTATATAGATACTGATGAATATATTATAATCTGTACATTTCCAGTTTACTGTCCCTTTTTTAAACGTAAAATAAACACTAAAATTTCAATGGCTCAAAGTGAGCAGTTTATGTTCATGTCAGAGTATGAATTCCATTCTTTTAGCTGTTTCTGCAGTGTGGGATGCACACTACCTGTATAGTACTCTCTGCTCACCCTGGAGGTATGAATGTCTTGTTACTTATGGATTCAGAATGGACATGATATCAGGAGTTGAAATAATACATTTCATGCAAAAGAAACTGAAGCAACATTAGTTTTATTCTAGAGTTTCAGCATTTCTGTGCTATTACACATGTATGGATGTGTCACATTAAACTGCAGTGCGTTTGGCATTTGTGAGTTTATGGGTAAGGAGATGCAGAGCAGAGGATTTTTATATATACCGTAAATGAAAAGTAAGACTTGGAAGGCTGAGCAACATGTGGGATTTGCTTCTGTGGCCACTGCACACAAGGAGTTCCAATACTCTTTTACACATTGTAGATTATTAATGATTACACAATGATGAGTCATTCTTATTCAAAACCGAGCATGCTGATTGGGCAGATGAACCAACATGCCCATTGTAAATTAAGAATATTCCAATAGCAAAAAGACTGGCAGCTAAAGTGCCATTGAACATGCAGATTTTTTTCTATTCACATATGCTACGGAGGCATACTTCTCAATGGTCTAAATTTTCACAAAATGCCCAGATTTTTACCTTATATTGTGGATCTTTTCCTCATAAAATATGTGGTTTTCTGACAAATCACTGAAGGGTGAAGCCACTAAATAATGGCACATATTTGAGTTTCCGACCTCATATCCTTCAGACAATACACTATAACACAAATCCAATTTTTCTAATAGCGTTCTAAGTTTATAAGAACAAATTTACAATCTGCCCTTCAGACAATGTACACTAACACAAATCTTGTTATTCTATCAGCTTTCTAAGTTTATTAGAGGCATCCTATTTTGGGGCCTTTGTCCCCTCTTATTTAAGGTTTTGTCCACATTTCTTGAGCTAAGATGTTGAGAAGTATATATGGAGGGCAGAGCAAATACAAGAAAAATCAGATGCATTCTGCAAAACTAAAGAAACATATCTGATTTTCCTTGTATTTCTACTCTCTCGGCAGAGTCTAGTACCGCAGAGCTTTCCAATTTTTATAGTTAAAAAAAAAACAGCAATAGAGATTGTCCTTTCTCTGTTGCTTCTTTTGAACAGCGCTGATGTACTGTGCTCATGTACATATGCACAGTATATCAACAAACACGAGAGAACAAGAAACAACACTGAGGAGCACTATGACACCATTATGCAAAAACATTATTTAACAAAGGTAAGCAATTTCTTTCTTAAATAATGTCATTGCATAATCATAAAAATTATGTGTGGGTATATGAGGATTTACACATGGTTGGTGTAATTTGATTATGAGAGCGAAGCTCACATTCACTTGTCAGTTATTGCTTAAATGTAACGCTGACACATTATAATGTAAGAGATGGTAATTTGTTTCATATACACGATTCAAAAGACAATACTGGTTGCTTTTTGT
This sequence comes from Protopterus annectens, assembly GCF_019279795.1. Taxonomy (NCBI): domain Eukaryota; kingdom Metazoa; phylum Chordata; order Ceratodontiformes; family Protopteridae; genus Protopterus; species Protopterus annectens. The sequence goes on along the minus strand of NC_056737.1, from coordinate 1,804,985,336 downwards.
ATTCCATAATATAGACTATAGTAAGACTGATTTAAATGAGAACAGCACAAGAACAAATGTCAATATGCCTTTTACTAGAGTGAATGAGCAGATTTTGTTATTAAATTATAAGTTTTTGTTTATGTAAATATACATTTCTGGGGATTCAATAAACTCCGTGTACACTTATCACGAAGCCTACATGGAGTTTACGTGTTTGCACTGTGAGCACCAACACTAATTACATATTCATATCATGCACCACATTTAAATGTAAATAAGTTCAGTTCCATGGGTGACAATAGTGTTGCTGGCCAGGAAACCGTGTAAAGCAACAAGGGCAGCAGCAGACATGTAAACCTTTTCAACTATGGGCAATCTAGGTCTGTGCATTTGCACAGAATGCCACAATGATTACCAAGGTTGTTATTAAAGTAATGTATATAATTCCAACACATTATTTGAAAGTGTATGCAGTGCAGACTAATGTGGAAACCTGTGTCAGGCATAATGAAGTTGTGAAAATGATTCGTAATGGGACATGTATAGCAGATGAGAGCATATCAGTAAAGGCAGCTGAAGCAGGAACCCTAATCAGATATTGACATGATACAGTATGGACTGTCACACAAGGTGACATAACAATAGAGATTTCTTTGTGATATGTTGACATAAATAATGGAGACATATATCAGTGATGGTATATACAATAGGGGTTGGGTGCATATTGTGAAGATGTGCAAAATGAGTTGCCTGAATATGACTGTAATGCCAGCAGAGTTCTCAACCAAGCAGGACACATAGTGGACAACAGTAATCAAAAGCATGCACAATCATGGACAATATCAGGATAATACCAACAGTAATACCTTGTCTCTTACATAACATATATGACTGTGAATAATCATAGATGGTTCTGCATGAACACACTTGTACAACTGTTATGAGTTGTCAGCAATCTATGAAGGGAATCAAGTATATTGTCCTGACATTGTAACATCTGCTGGAGGTGTTAGGAGGGACACTGCTATACCTGTATGTGAGACTATGATCAATCCAGGCTAGTGGACAGGTGTGCATGGCATATATATGGCACAGTTCACACTGTCACAAATGTAACCCATGCCAACAATGTTGTAAATCAGCCATGTATGTACTGAGTTCATCACCGGAACAGATATCATACATGTATCTGGTATAACATGTTGATGGGGGTTCCTCATCACCATCAAAGAGTAATGTTTATGCAACAAAAAAATACTTAGGTATGGCAAATACAATGCGTGGTGGGTCACTGTACCAAAATGTGGTACACTTCAGTTAAGCATCCCTAGAAGATGTACAGGAAGGTACATGAAAAAAGGTGCATTGTACTCAGTTATTGGTGTGATGAAGGCTGTGAACTATGGAAGTATAATGGCTTCTGATGTAGATTCCTGCACATACTCAGGAGTTGTGTTACATAGAAGGGAGTAGTCACCACTGTGAGCACATGCAGGTGGTTGTTCCTCATAACCATCTACCTCAGTACACAGGTCCCACACCACTTGGTCTGCTCAAAGGGGTGTGCTGTTTACATTATTAACATTATAGGTTGTGTAGTTGCTTTTGTAACATAACAAATCCCCCCATGATTTTATTTCATCTCATGTGTCTTTGTGGCTGTGGCAGTAATATTTTGTATGTGTTGATCATAGTACCTTACTAATATCACAGTTGGATTCAATGATTGCAAACAATCTACAGTCCTACAGACAGCTGTTTGAACACATGATGTGCATGTCATTCTTGACATCTGTGACTTGAATAATGGACAGGAAAGGCCTAGCACATAGCCCTGAGGTATAGATCTGGTCAGTGGACTCTACATATAGGTCACTTCACACACTTCAGCATATTCAGATGTCACGTATGTGATCCAGTGATCTAACCACTTGGTGATATAGGTGTTTATGGCTACCAGTGACAGTGTTACAGTAATACCTCAGTGTGGATTTGTGTCTAATGCTTTGGCCTGGTCATGTTCTTCAGGATGATAGTGTTGTCATCATACATGCTCTTGCTGATCAGGTGCTGTCTCCTCCACCTCCCCGTCAGATGGATGCATGTTGATGTACACCCTTCTATGGGAACGTATTCCATCTGGAGGCTGTGTTGAAGTATGGATCCAACCATGTCTGGTAGTGCTATGTTCTGAGTCACACCATAGGCAATCTGTGATGTTGTCATGGCCTATTGATTCTGTGTCATTAGCTGTACAGAGCACAGAGATGTGCTGCTGTCCTTAGCACAGACACTAAATAATGTCTGCATGCTTACTTTGGCTCATGGACAATGATGATGGGGGGCAGGGGGATGACATGTGAGACAAACTGTCAGCTAGCAGATTGTCTATTCACTCTGGTTGGGTATGTCTGGTGGCATCCACATGCACATCTGTGCTTAGTTGTGTATTCCACTTAACATTTCAATTGTATTGGAATACATGATTTGTGAAAAGACCTACACATACAACCATGGTCATTTATCACATTCCACACACAGGTGCCATGCACACAGTCATACAACTGTAACAATGTGACGTACTTAGCATCAGTTTCACACCATATGCCTATATGTGTTTCATGTGAAAGCTGTGTTTGAGCAGCCTGATGCCATATCAGGACACATTACAGATCAGTTGTTTGTGGTTCATGCAGTACATTTCCTGATGCAAACTCTAACAGTCACACAGTGGTGACCCCTCTCAATAATCATTGGTTCTACCAACACAACTGCTCATACAATGAATTCCTCAAGGCTGTAGTTTTATCAAAACATGTGATACATTGCTGTGTATATCACAGATTAACAATATGTATATGAGACAAGACTTATGTAACTGTGCAACCAATATGAATTTATATTGATATGTGTCACAGATAATTTAATGATGGTATGTAGACACTTGCACACTTATGCCATATTGCAATTGTTACTGTGGTGGTGGAATGTGATCTGTATCAATGGCTGATCTGCTCCACTACAACAACACATGTCCTAATATGCCAACAATATACATGCGAGCGTATCATACCATGTCACTCATGTCACTCAACAAGTACCTTTATAACTGTCATAGTTCATGTTGTGGTGAATTACTTGAGATGTACCTCTATGGACTATATGAGGAGACACAGGACCACACTCTCATATTATAAGTGCCCGGCATGCATGATCCTAGCCCTAAACAGCATTTTACCTTCACTCAGGATGATGCCACAATATAAACAACATATGCTCGACTTCAACAATTGGCTTAGCTTCTGGTGCCAATCCAGAGAGATCCAATACTTCTTAGCCTGGGATGACATGGTCAACAAGTCACTCTGCTTTGCTGGAGATGGTCTGCACCTGTGTCCTCTAGGCTGTCGGATACTGTCAAAGGCACTTGCCTCCACCATAGTGCCTTTTTTAAGCAATATCAAAGGAACAAAAGTTCCAATGTAACAACATCCACTGGAGGCAAACACAAAGTTCTGCTGCTTAATGCTAGGAGCATAAACATGAAGCTGCACTGGAGGATATTGCCAACCTGCTAGCTGACAGATTTGGTGCAAACTTCAACCTCATGGCCCCACTTGCCATGCCCTAATGCATACCAGTCCTCTGCCTGGTATCTCTAGACATCAGATTCATATCTGCACACTCCAAAGCTAAAAACATGGCCTCAGTGGTACCAGATAATATCCCAGGTTGCTTAATAAACAATCTAAAACAGGACCTACTGAACTTAATTAGCATCTTCTTTAATCATAGTTTGAGAACTGGCTTTGTTCCAGCAGAGTGGAGAACAACAGCCATAATTGCAGAAAGGGGGGCTATCAACTGACCCTGGGAACTATAGACCTAGAACTTTAACCAGTCTCATCTGCAAGGCCATGGAAAGAATCATCATGGACCTTATCAACAAGGACATATATGACCTTCAAACTCTAGACATAACCCAATTTGGCTTTGTTAAGGATAGATCATGCTTATTAAACCTAGTATACTTTTTGAGAAAGTCATCAACGCCCTGGATGAGGGTAAGACAGTGCATACCGCCTATATTGATCTGGCCAAGGGTTTTGACACAATCCCCTACCAAGATATCATTGATAAACTCTTCCAGCTGTGGATTAACCCTTATGTCACTAGATGGTAGGAACATTGGCACACCAACAGAACACATACTATCAAAGTTAGCGGCTCAACTTCTACCAGTAAAGCCATCACCAGTGGAGTACAACAAGGATCTGTGCTGGGCCCCTTACTGTTTGGAATCTATTTTCAGAAATCCAGGCTAAATTAGATGGTCCTTGATTTACCAAGTTTGCTGATGATTGCAACTTGGATGCAATCATTGAGTCCCCTAATGATGTTAACATATCACAGGAGGGGCTAACACAGACAAATGATTTGTGCCCAAGCCACATGATCGAAAACTATATGCAAAAAAGTGCCATTATTATTACCTTTTTCAAAGTGGAACTCCCTACTACTTATAGTATTGACACCTCCCCAGCTGAAACCCAGTGGTGCGAGACATGGGAACATATGTAGATAGCAATCTGAAGTTTGACTACCATGTTTTTACAGTGGTAAGGAAAGTCTTTTACATTGTGCATGTCATAGGTCAGAGCATCACATTCAGGTCTGAGGATGTTATAACACCACTGTACTCAACACTCATCAGACCACTAATAGGGTACAATACTCCCTTTTGCATGTACCACACCTGATAACTGCAGCAGCTGGAGAAACCACAGGTGTTTCTTAACAAGAAAATACAGGGCCTACATAGTTTGCTTTCAAAATGTTGAAGTAACATAGGGTGAACAGAGGAGTGTCAAAATACGGTTGGATGATTTCTGTGTTGCAGAACGCTACTTGAGCGAGGCAGTTGTATCAGTGAATGCCACTGTGCATTCACTGATAAGAACCTCAATGTTAGGAGTACAGATTGCGGTACAGTGCAGACTAGGAAATCCATCCCTTTCCTCACTGTAGTGCAATCTCGGAGTTGGAATATTTGTTTAGCAGGGGGTGTGGGTGCGCAGCCCCCACAGGGGGGTGCAGGGGGGCTTGCCACTCTGCAAAGTAATGAATTTGCAGGGTAGGGGCTAGACTTACCTTAGCCACTATGCAGACATCACATTCGCTATTCAATCTAAATGTTGAATCTGCTGAATTTGTTCATCAGATTTGACATGTAGACCTAATTATTATGAAGGAATTCTGAATTATGGTTCAACGTTCAGAATGGAATTTGTTTTGAATGTTGACATTTTGCTAGTAAGCCGGCCTACAAACCATACCATGATGTACGTGGATACACTGAAAGCACTGTCACTGTACTCTGTATTGTATAGGCTGCTGAGAGGTGAATTGTGCCTGTCCTACAGGCCAATCTCTGACCCTGTCTTGATGGAAATACTGCTTATCTGTAAATCTAATGGCATAACAGTCATTCACTCTAGGGATCTTAACTTGGTCTGTGACATTAACAGAACACGCTTGAGAGACAGCTATAGCTGATGACATCAGCAGAGTCTGTTGAAAGGAAGAAGATAACAGCAGTGTCCTACATGCTGATGTAAAATGCTCTCTCTAATGTCAACCAAGTAAAAATACACACATACACAAACACACACACACACACACACACACACACACACACACACACACACACACACACACACACACACACACACACACACACACACACACACACACACACACACACACACACACACACACACACACACACACACACACACACACACACTACCAGTTGGCTGCTGTGAAAATAGAACTCCTACCTAATAACACCAACTAGAGACCTCCGTATTTAATGCAAGCACCACAGCACAAGTCTGACTTGGAGGATGTCAGACAGACCCTTATCACTGATGGCATCAGCAGTGTCTGGTGAGGAGAAGATGGTAATAGCAGAGTCCTACATGCTGGTGTAAAATATTTACTTTAATGTCACCCAAGTGAACAATCTCACACACACACACACACACACACACACACACACACACACACACACACACACACACACACACACACACACACACACACACACACACACACACACATATACCAGCTGACTGCAGTAAGATTAGAACCCCTATCCAAGTACACAGACTAGAGAACTCAGTACTTAATGTAAGTACCACAGCACAAGTCTGACTTTTATAAGGCTGTAGGACAATTTATAGTGGATGACATCATAATTGGATGTTTGAAAGAAGATGTTGGGAGGGCTGAATTAAATTGATGTAGGCATGTTCAGCTGTTAAAATATTGGTACTCCATGGGATTGTTGTGATGACTGCTGGATACACAATGATGCACTTCAGACTAGACAGGCACTCACTCACATACACAACATTTGACTGTAGTGAGATTAGAACCCCTACCTAATTACACAGACTAGAAAACTCAGTGCTTAATACAAGTTCCACATTGCAAGACTGACTTTTACAAGGCTGCAGGACAATTTATAGTGGAAGACATCATTATTGGATGTTTGACAGAAGATGTTGGGAGGCCTGTCAAGATATTAAAGATCTGCATGTTACCACATTGATGAGTGTGCAAAGTATAGCATTTGCTGTTGAGTTTCCAGTGCTCAGGTATACCTTAAAAAGACAGGTTTGCAAACTATTTGAAAACAGCTGTCCACATTAGTGCAAGTACTGGAAAACCTGACAGTGTATTGTCATTATAAAGATGTGCATGGTATATAATAAAGCATTTGTTATTAATTTCTGTAGTATAGTTGATATATTTGTGAACAAGTACTAAGATACCTAGTTTGAAGTGCATGGGTGGAGGTAACAGATTGCCGAAGTGTTAATATGTGTTCTTTTCTTAAAAAGTACCTTCCCTTTGTTTGTGTTTTTGCATGTATTTTCATGGGATGAAGACTAAATGGACAGTAAACATACATAATACATGCTATTGTGTACCTTTCCTAGTGCATCACTGAGCAGCTGGTTTGTGCTATCCATGGTAAAGTGTTTGCTCATGTGAGATACACATTTCTACTGCTTTCCCTGTTTGAGCATAGTTAAGCAGTGAGCAAACATGAGACTCATTGCTAACATTATGAGAATTCTCAGTACTGAATGTATAACACACACCTGCTGCTTATCTAAATCTGTGGCAGCAGGTGTAAATGCATTGGCACATTTCTTTTAGAGCCCAGATGATATAACGTTTGAATCCGGGTATATGTAATAGTTTTAAATATGTACTGATAATGCAATTAAATAATTCTTTAGTCTGCATTCACTGTGTGTTACCTTAGCACAGTGTGTTTAAGCGGCATTGAGTGGAGGTAACTGTTGAATCATGAGTGAAGGCATGATGGTAGTTTAACAGATAGTTTATTGTAAACCGGGCATAGCTGCTTCCACATGCACATTCTACATCTTACTTATAACACATGCTCAGTACAACCAGTTTAATACCAACCCCCAACCTTGAATGTACCATAAACTACAGTGGCTGATAAAGTACAGAAAGCATAGTATAGCACACTGCTCTACATCCTCCCGCTTTCCTTTGTGCCTATTGTAAATACATGCAAAAATCTGCATTTACATTTCTTGAGACACTTTCAAGAATTAAGACATTGGATAAACAATTTAACATTGGCTATCTGACTACAAATGGAATTTACTATACATAGCTAGGATTAGGTTTGCAGACTCTTCCTGCCCTTGTCACATATAAATTTTGAGTATCATTAGAAATCAGATCTGTCTCAAGAGATTTATTTGATAGAGAAACATCATTTGGTATATTAGAATTATATGAACAAGACTGTCCATGTTCTGGAACTTGATCAGTTAGTGATTTAGTTAAAGAACTGGAATCACTGCTATACACAGTCTGTTATGGCTTCAGCTGTGGGACAAGTAAAATGTGTATGTGATTTCTGCTGTAATCAACACCTTCAGATTGAACTATGTAAGACCTTGGTCAACACAAATATCTTTTATGATTCCCATGCAATTATAACCTTTTGAAGTTTCCAGTCAGACAACTTCACCTTGTGATAATGGTCAAAGAGGCTTACTGGTTCTGTCATAACATACCTTTTGTGAATGATTTTTTGTGATAGTTGAGTTTTGACTACCTCATTGCTCTTTGTGATTAGAGCTAATAGCTGTTTGTCAACTGGAAGAGTTGTTCATGTTTGTCTTGACATCAGTCTTTTGAGCAGGTGAACCAAGTATCTGATCATGAGGAATGTTTCAAAGATTCAGTAAATTAAGAAATAAATTGGTTCCTTCCCTTTGGACTTTTCCATCAAATTATTTGCATTACGAACTGCACTTTCAGCTAAGCCATTAGCTTGTAGAAATTCTGGACTACTGGTTACATGAATGAAATCCCAAGATCTAGCAAATTTTTTTAAATGTTAACTAGTAAATTGTGTACTGTTATCTGACATGACTTTATGCGGACATCCATGAGCAAAGAAATGTCAAATAATCACTGCTATAGATGATAAATTGTTAAGTTAAGTCAACTTTGAACCAACCAGAGTATGAGTCAACTAGTACTAGATAGTATTGACCATTCCATTTGAAAATGTCTATAGCAATTGTGGTCCATGGTAAATCAGGGATAGGGTGCAGTTGAAGAAGTTCTTTTTGCTAATGTGATTTACTACTGTTGCAAACTGAACAGGAAAGTGTTTCTCCTTCAATATTTTTGGACATTGAGGGCCAAAAACACAATACCTCTTGCCCTTGTTTTAGTTGATTCAGTGCCTGGGTGACCTCTGTGCAGGATTGTTATGTATTCCTTTTGCAATGATTTTGGAACGACGGTGGTACAGCGGTAGCATTGTTACCTCACAGCGAGAGGTTCTCTTATTCGATTCTCGACTGGAGTGCCTTCTGTGTGGAGTCTGCATGTCCTCCCCGTGGTCGAGTGGCCTCTGAAAGACATGCGTGAATGGACGTTCCTTCACTGAAGGTTGGACGTCGGGCTGGCAACTCAGCACCATAAAAATCTACTGCCAATCATTAGCAGGCCAGAGTTCCGCTGTGCTGACCCCTAACCGGGAAAAGCTGAAAAGACAAACAACAACTTTTGGACCTTTCATAATGATACCACCTTCCACAATGAGTTCATCTCTGTATGGAAAATATTGTTGAATTTCAAGTGGCAAACTTGTCTGATGTATTGGCCATCCTTGGCTAATAACGTTACACAGCTTTTGAAAGATTGGGTCTTCAGCAGTATGGTTTCTTAACTCATCAAGCCATGATAATGAAATGCTTTTAACTTCCATAACTTCAAAATCTGCTGTCTCATTTTCATGCTACTCAGGCATCTTTCTGGGTGCTCAAGACAAAGCACCTGCAAGATACATGTGTTTACCTTTGTTGTAAACAATATTGAAATTGTATTTTAGCAATCGTAACATCATACATTGCAATTTTGCTGGAACAACATGTATTGGTTTGTTCAAAATCATTGCCAATGGCTGATGATCTGTTTCAGTCTGAATTGGCTTTCTATATATATATAAATATATATATATATATATATATATATATATATATATATATATATATATATATATATATAGTAATTGAATTTAGAACATGCAACCAAAGCTGCAAGAAGCTCTTTTTCTATTTGTGCATAGTGCATTTCTGTTTGAGTAAGAATATGAGATGCATATGCAACTGCAATGTCTTCCTGAAGATGTGCTATGCCGAGACCATAATGCAAAGCATCACAAGTGAGAGTCACTGGTTTATGAACATCATAATATCTCAATGTAGGCGGACTTGAAATTCTTTGTTTCAAGGTATCAAATGCTTCTTGATAATGCTTATACCAAGACCATTTTACATCTTTGCATGTTAACTCGCATAATGCTGCTGAAAGGGTAATGCAGAGAACTGAAAGCATAATCTAGATACAGAAGTCCTTTTCAAAATTTTGAAATCTGAGGGTCTAGAAATATGAGGATAAGCATCATTTAAATCCAGACTTACAAAAAAACTGAAAGGAGGGATCAGAGGCATAGTATCTTGAGCTTTAGGACTTCCACAAACTGACTGAAAAAGGAAAGATCTAGGACTGATTTCCATGATGCTTCCTTCTTTAGTAGCAGAGACATTCTTGAGTAAAAAAATGTTCCCTGCCAGAGGAACTGGACCCCTACTGCCCCTGAGTAAGCATATGTTGAATGACAGGAGGGAAAAAAGATGTTTGACCTGGTGAGTGAGGAGAAATCCCCTGAAAAGGAGGAAATGGCTCTCTTTGTCATCTGTACCCCTGATGGATCATTCTCAGAATCTATTTCTCTGATGTAATATTGCTCAAAAGAGAAATGGAAAGCCAGATTTTGGGTGAGATTTAAGGGAGTGCCAGAATGGGAATAATGGGGGGAAGGTGAGGTTACCATTTGCCAACTGTCATTCAGACTTACTGGACTGTCTGGGTTTCTTGGAGGTTCCTCCCATTTTTTTGGAGCCTTCTTATATTCTGTTTTGTATTTGTCAGAAGAGTGCTGGGTCTGCTTTTTTTGTTTTTTATAAAAAGGTTCTGGCATAGGCATACCTCTCGACTGTACAGATTTTCACAGAATGTCCAGATTTTTGAATCATATTTTTGCTCTGTTTTTCATAAAATTGTGATTTTATGCCAAATCACTGGCAAATTATTGAGGGCTGAAGTCAGAAAATAATGACAGACATTTGAGTTTCAGCCTTCATACCCTTCAGAAACTTCATTCTAATGCAAAACAAATTTCCAGGTTTGTAAGAGCAATATTTAAAAAGTGTCCCTATTTTTGGGCCTTTGTCTCCATCATTATGTATGGCTTTGTCCAGATTTATTGCTCTAAGAGTTAGAGTGGTATGGATGAAGGTGTGAAACTTTCAGCAAACTTGGAGAAGGAAAGTTAAAAAACTGAGTCACCCCTTGAATCAGTTTCCCTCTCTCATTAAATTTTTCAGAACCTCAGTAGCAGACCGTCTCAAAACAACTTCCCTATGCAATGGAGAATTTAAAATTTTAGCTTTAACATCCACAGGTAAATGTTGTGAATGTAACCATGGAGACCTTCTCCTAACAGTTCCAAAAGCAGCTGCCCTGGAAGATGGATGCATCATTGAGTTTTAAGCCACTTCAAAGTATTTGGTCAGCTGAGAGAAAAAAAGCAACACATCTAGTCATAGAAGAGGGAAATTGGCTATAATATTCCTCATATTCTCAAATGATAAAACAAGAATTTTAACACATGAGGTTGACAATTATGGATTCTAAAATAAGTGTGGCAGAAGTATACAACTTTTCCCAAATCTGTCAAAAGCTTCCCCATCCATATCAGAGGGGGAGGAATTAGCATTTACCAAATGTTTAACATCAACAAGATTTGCCAAGGATGTGACTGCAAGATCAGATACGAGATTAAAAATAACAACTTGCAAGACAGAGAGACTTTATACAATCTATCTACCTTATTAGGAGCTGCAGGCAGGCTGTCAGGCATATTACAGGCTGTAATAAAAACATTCTCCAAAGCTGGAAGTACAGGAGGAACAGGAGTGGGCTGAGGAAATTCCAATTGTATTTGGTCATAATATTTTTTAAGACACTGAAATGTCATTATGTTCCCAGTGAAATAATTGGTTCATCCTAGATAAGTTTTATGTTTCCAGTTAAACAATTGGTTCATTCTAGAAAGTTTACAAAAATGAAAATTCTTCCAAGGGAATATCAGAAGAAACACTCTCCCCAAAATAAGAATCAGTGACCTGAGGGGAAGAGACAGAAGTTGTTCCCTCAAAATCATTTTCCTATTGACTAAACTGGGAATCTTCAGAAAATTAAGATTTTCTTTTACCAGTAAAACCAGGATGAGAGGGGTCAAGAACCTGCATTAAGCCCTGAGCTAAGCCCAATAAAATGTTTTTAATAGGAATATCCATATAAACAGACCGACACATGCCAGGGACATCACGCCAAGGAACAGGCATCTTAGTGTAACCAGATAGGAAAGCATTCCATGTTCTTTACTCTGAGATTGACAAGAGTGGTTCCACCTGGTCCATGGTGGCTGAAGGGACTACAGAGAAAACCAGTATAGAAAATGAATTGTCTGAGGAACCAGAAATATCAACAGCATTTGCAACAAATTCATCACCTACTGAATGGGTAAAGGCTGCCTGAAAATGTTATTCTTTTTGTGTCCGGAGGAAGGAAGAACTGAAAATTCTGGAAGCTGTTTCCTGATAAAGCCAATAATGAAGCCCAAAGTTTGGGTATCATTGGCAGCAGCATTTGGTAAAAGAGGTAAGTATCAAAAAGGTAGTTATTTCCACACAAAACACCATAAAAAGCAAAACATGCACTTACCCCAGCCACTAAACAGTGTTACATAAATGTTTTTATCCAAAAAATGCAATTAAACTACATTTTAACAAGTTTTATAGTAAAGTATTCCTACAGACTTAAACTGACTAGAACGTTCTGCAACACTCCAATAAAAATGAACTTTCTAGGATTAACTAATATATCTCACATAAAAAATAAGGATAACTCATCAAGCATCTTCCAATGTACTGTGATAGATGTTGGAAAAGAACTTTTATGCAGTTTGGCTGCTTTTAGTGTACTAAAGGCTTTCAACAGCACTCCAGTGAGGAATATGCCCTCACTCAAGCTTTACAGATTTGTAAAAATACCGTCAAAAGTATGCTGGCTCAATGCACAAATCTTAGACTTAGAAAAAGATGTTTCATCTTGTGGCAGCACATTAAGAAAACTGACATTTGAAATGTACATTTCTGCCCTGCACTATAAGTGCAACGAGTGCTTAATTTAAACATACATTTAATTTGCAGACCATGCTGGCATCTATGGTCTCTCATCATTCTATGGAATATTTCACATAAGCCATTTCTTGGATATCTGAAACCACAGGTGTGGAATGCAACCACTACTCCCCACAGAATGACAGCTGCACCTGCATATAAAACATCAAAGAGTTTTTATGCAATAAAAACCTGCAAGTCTCTCTTTGAACTTGATTTATTTTGGCTATTTGCTACATTAAGAAACATACTACTCCAGAAAATACACAACCATTTCTGTACCATTTGTTGCAGATTGTTAGATGTGGTGATGTCTGAAGATGAGTCATGGGTACATAATTTCCCTTTATTCCATGCTTTTTGCTTATTAGTTATGTTTTCTTTTTCAGTTTGAAGTAATATGTGGCTATTCAGACTTCTGTAGTAAATTATGCTTGTACTGCACTTTAAAGTTATGTATAATTGTTAGTGGAAAGGAAAGGGATGGACAAAAATGAGTTGCTCTGTAATCCCAGTTTATTTTTTAGCTATAAGCATTTAGTTTGCCAGAATGGGTTACAGGAAAATGTGTAAGGCAGTGCAAGTAATTTAAGAACTGTCTATCCATAGCCATTATAAAGAAATTGGTCTCTGTACTTGTTTGAGACATATTTTTCACAAAAAAATATTATTTCAATTCATTAAATGGGGCTAGATATGCACCTAAACTATGTGTTAGTGCAATAATATTTAGTTTCAATGAATTCCTAACCCCATTATCTGCAGTCCATATAATATGTAAAATTTAAAATAACACCCAGTTAGGTTGCATGGCGGAGTATTTTAAATAGACAGAAATATATGAAAATATCTTGATGAACTGAATGAGAGCCAGAATTCAGACTGTAAGGTATTTTACAGGGAGACACAAAGTTATAGATTAGGTTACGTTTGGAGACAAAAACAATCAGAACATCCAAGACTATGCAAGACTAAGTGATTATTTTGCAGATCACTTACAGCTACAGAAAATAAATATTCCAAACTAGAACAAATCCTTAGCTGTTGTGAGGGCAAAGTAATGTTTTCACTTCTATTTGCTTAGAAATTACTTTCATTTACTGATAGACCTTTGACTCAAAGAGAGAATTTTCATCAACCCAATTCCCCAACCACCCGGAGGCTCAAAATGATGAGGTCTGAGGTTAATATCTTATACATACAATATAGGGTAAAAGAATGACAAGGGACAGATTACATTTCCTAGCACCAATTTAGTTTAACAATGAGGAAAAAGTTATTACAGGCTAGCTGAAAAGTATGCCAACTTGCTGAGTGTGTTATCAACAGAGCAGTAAGTGTAGTTGTAAAACAAGAAACACAAAGATACATGTTGTTACCTTGACTGAAGAACTTTCTCAGGCAGTGAATTGCATACAGCAGCCTGATAATTGAAGGAAACCAGAAAAGAGTCAGAGGAAGTTAATAATGTGAGAGAGTGGTAGGTACTTGTTAAAGCGTCCACAGTTCTTCATTCTAAGTTCCATAATGGAGCATATAATAAGTACCCTTCTAAAAAATGATAGGCTCTTGATTCATCCCCTACAATACTATCCAAGTTTTCTGTTACAGATCCAAAGACATGCACAGCAGCCTGAACTGTATAAAATCTTCTCACTGACTGGAATACTAGAAGTAGTAAAGTAAGACATATAGCACCCACCATTCTGCACTTCCCCACTGAAGCACTTCTGCCAAATTCTTGTAATTTCTCAAGGAAGATTACTTTACATCTGGATTCATTTAGATGTTAGAAAACTAATAAAAGAAAGAGAAAGAAAGAAAAATGGCATGTGGACCAACTGGAAAAATGTTTCTTGAATAATTTAAAATTTTAAAAAAGAAATATAAACTCACAATCAAAAGCAAACTACATTAGAAGTACAGAATGGCATCCCATCTGAAAGAATTCTGGAAAATTATATAAAAAATATCCTATTTTGATAACAATTGCAGCTTAACCTCAGACTCACTGAGCCCTGCTGTTCTATTACAGTTGAAACAACACAGCTTCCATGTACCCACAACATCTACAGTAAACACCACCCTGGTAATACTTGGCTTCTTCTCCCATCTCAGGCAATTTCCAAACAATGCTTTCTGCTCCCTTTGCCTCACTCTAGTTACAGCTCTGCTCTAAATTGATGACATTATACTTTACTAAAGTTAAACTTCCACAGCCAAGTTACAAACTCACTTTAAAAGGACTTTGCCTTACTCTGTAGTCACCTTTATCAAACTCAGCTAAGCCTAAACTTAAAAAAAATGCAGCTATGTTATTTGGTACTCAGCAAAAATCCAAAAAATGCAAACTTGCATCAATCTTACCTCCTGGCTATTGAACAGATAACTAAACAGTATCTCAGACTTATCCTTTACTCCTCTCTCATGTTTTTGTTGCACACTGAACTAACAACCACACATGTAAAGGTTATCCTTAGCAGTCACATAACTCCTCAAGCTAGAAAGGCTCTTGCTAAGAAGGTTTCCATTGCCGCAATCGATCACCCTACTCTCTACACAAAACACAAAGCAAATTCAAATCAGCATTAATCAGGTCTGCAGGTTATATACCTCACCTCATGCCTGAACATCGCTGTAAAACACTCGGAAACGCTAATTATCTTCCAGATCCAGCATGTGTCAATTTGCTTATCTCCATCTTTCTCTCCAGGCTGATGTATGAGTAGCACTGCCCCACATTAGCTAACAGACTTGCCATAAAGTCTACATTATACTCACTCAGATCTCAAGAGAATACATCTAGGCTCAATACGCCAGTTGGTAAAAAACATTGGTCCCACTAACTCTACCAATCTCCCTGATGACTTTAGAAAAAATACAGAATATAAATAATTTGGAAAATCCTATGAATCAATTAAAAGACACACAGAGGTGTAAATGTTTTGGTGACACAGGGTAACTGAGCTTACCTTCAAGGAAGCAGCTCTGTGCCTCTTTTTCTGCAGCAACAAATTCTTAAAAATCTATATCAATGAAGAAGTGACTAATTTCTCATTGAAACTCTGTATATGGTTCTCTGAAATACAAGGTACATATTTCTTTATTAAATAAATATTCAGTCACAATCAACCCCCTTTTCTCATTTTCTATATGGGGTCAGGTTATCATGTCAACTTTTACCATCTCTCTTGATGCAATGCCACTCACTTACCCTCTTCAACAGTCATACCAGTCTTTTTTAGGTCTTCTCTCACACAATCCATCAATCTCTTTGCTGTACACCCTCTTCTATGGTTCTCATCTTATCATTGTGCCTTTTGTAAGTGAATCTTGTCTCTATTCCTCTAATATAAAAACAGATAAGTTCTGTCTGTTTATTAATCACCCCGGGAATCCACTTGACACCCCTATGTGTTATATCTCAAAGGAAGGGCAGAATGACTGGAATTTTTATTTATTTTTTTGCATGCTTAAAAAATGTTTCTGACTCATAACATTATCAAGTCAAATCTTTTTATGACATGTCTATTTAGGATTAACTCTGTTGGAGTCTATTTTATTGTGAAATTAAGCAATGTCCTGTACTGAAATGAATAAAAACTTAACTCTGTTGGAGTCTACCTTATTGTGAAATTAAGCATTGTTCTGTACCGAAATTAATAAAAACGTATCTTCCACATTTTATACTGTATTCGACTAAGCTTTTATGCTTGCTTTAAAAGCCTGAATGCATCATTCTGATAAACCATTTGTTGCAGCACATCTTGGTGCAATAGTGGAATGGTTTTATTCAATTTAATAAAATTATGAAATTCTTATAACGTGAACTGAATACTGTTATCCAAAACTATCTATTCCCGCAGCCCATAAACATCAAATAATTTTATCAATCCATTTATTATATCTTGTGTCATAATCTCCTTCATACAAAACAATTTCAGTCATTGATCCAGCAAAATTAATGTATTTTTCCCTACCATCCTTCTTGAAATTCCCATGGATGTAATTATGCCAGATTTGACATTTTCTGTTCTTTTTGGCATGGTGCGCATTCTTTATGCGTGTTTGCAGTATCATCATCTAAGTTTGGTCAGCACACAAGCTTTCCTGGAAAGTACCCAATATGCACTTCTTCCAGTGCTGCTTTTCTCAGTTTCTACACAATTACAACTCTTGTTCCCAAAAGAGCACAGCCTACAATCTTCTCTTAAAATATACTTTCATCTGCTATCTACTCTTAAGATGGCAACCTTCCATTACAAAGTATACTGCACTTGTCACTCCCTTGTCATTTCTTGTCATATTTGTTATCATTTCATCTTGTCACAGGCTTTCTTAAAATAATCTTATGTAAGCGTATCTATATACTCTGCTGTATCTTATTTTGCTTTATCACTAATTTCTGTTAATATGATTTTTGAGTAACCTATCTGCATTCTTATGTCCTTTTGACACTGTATATTCAATTTGATCATAATACGCTGATGATTGCCCATCTCTGGATGCCTTGGAATATGGCGTTTATGTTCAACAACAGGTATTAACAAGTCAAAGTTAGAACTTTCATTTCTACTTGTATATATTCTTCTCTGCTGGGGGCAATGATCTAGAAGCACAATTCATAAGTCTTGCGTCATAGCGCTCACCAGAAGGCACGATGTGTTGATTTACACCCCAAATACTATATAAAGAATTATAACAAAAGAAATGTAAGCAGCATGCCTTAGTCATATTGTATCTACACTTGATCTCATGTTAGTAACTTTTTATAGTTTTTATATGCATATTTTTGTGGAATTTCTTCAGCCATGGAATCTCTAATTTTAGCAACTTGTAAAGTATATAAAGTATATATACTATGCATAGAACTCATATAGTGAATTTTCACAAAATTTACTACATTATCTATGTCTAAATGTACTTGAGAGGAAATTTGGATACTGCTTAGATGAAGGCACTGACATTATACTCGGTAATGGAATTTTTAACTGCAATTGTTTCTGCAACACTCAGCAATGTAGAGAACTCATACTAAATGATAAAGCCTACTTAGACCCATTTGACATTGCCAATATCCTAGCAAATAAATTTAGTGCAAATTTCACTCGTAAGATAATTATCCAAAGACCACCATTGCTAAAGAACATGTACTGAAAATGCTGTCCAAAACTGCGAACAGTTCTTCCACAGGACCAAATAACATACTCAATTGTTTGATAAGTAGTACCAAACATGCCCTGACAGAACATTTACATAAGCTACTTAACCTAAGCCTGTTGACAAGCTCTGTCCTGTATGTGTGTGATGCAGCACCGGTGATGCCACGCCATAAAGGTGGCCCTACTACTGTCCCAGGAAACTAAAGGCCTATCAGCCTAATAAGTCTCATTTATAAGGCCATTGCCCATATTATAACTTGCTTAATATTGACATTAAAACTCTTACCAGGCTAGATCTGATTTGGATTTGCCTAATTAGCCTGGTTAACTGCACTGAGAAGGTAACACGAACTGTTGACAACACTGACACTATACACACAACTTACTTTTATCTGGCCAATGCATATGACAACAACCCCACATGCTGGTATTATTAATAAATCAACTGTGTTACAAGTGCATCCCTATGTGGTGAGATGGATAGTAAATTGGCTAAAAGACAAAACCA
Source organism: Protopterus annectens (assembly GCF_019279795.1). Classification (NCBI taxonomy): domain Eukaryota; kingdom Metazoa; phylum Chordata; order Ceratodontiformes; family Protopteridae; genus Protopterus; species Protopterus annectens. Next base: position 1,804,966,803 of record NC_056737.1, on the reverse strand, counting down.
ACACAGTGCAGATGGCAGTGTCATGATCAAAGAATATGAAAATGAACAGTAGTATTCCATCAGGCTCAATGCTGGGACCACTTTTGTTTGGTATTTACTTCTCAGACCTACAGATTAAAATACAAGACCTAGCTAACCACGTTTAGGGATGACTGCAAACTTAGAGTCATTCTGAAATCCCCCTCTGACACAGATACCCTCTATCAGGAACTTACACTTATAAATGTCTGGTGTGTTAAAATTTGACTTAAATTAAATGCTGAAAAATGTGACATTGTCACACTGGCAGACAGACTGTTCCCAAGCATATAGCATTGATAATACTCCACTTTAAAATAAAAATGTAGCTACAGACCTTAGTAACTTGGTTGATAATTCCCACTACTTTGCCCAACATGCAGCAACAGTTGTCAAGAAATCATTCTATGTGGTACAGATAATTGCCAAGGAAGTATCATACATATCTGAAGAGGTTACTAGACCCTTGCATTCAGCATTGATCAGACCAACTATAGAATGCAATGCCCCATTTGGGATATACCTCACCAGACCATTAGGAGGTTCCGATCATGATAGTATTTCTTTTAACATTTAGCATAACTTTAGGTAAGATGATACATAATATATTATAGCATGAGTATATTAGATAAAACCAGATTAATAAAAGAAACTAAAAATATAGATTGACAATGTATACATTTAAGACATAGCAGTAGCTATGAATGGAATTTATTTGAAAGTATGTGTAATAAGTACTTAGCTGATACTAAAGTAAAGACTACTAATGGTGGATTTAGGTAAACCATAGTAGGATAAACACTTAACTAAACTTTTAAAAAAGAAAAAAAAGATTGTGTCAGAAATATAAAAATAACAAAACAAATTTCATTCAGAAATGTCTGAATCAAATAACGAAACAGCTAAAAAATATCTATTTCTCAAGAAACATAGATATGAAAGCTTCAAGATAAATGTAAAAGATAATTTGTAAAGTTCAGTCATATAGGGTGAATAATCCAAAATGGCTCGTAGTGTCGGTGTGTGGGCTTTCCAAACCCAGTAGAGATGATTGTGCCTCCCAAGACCAACAAGAAAAACTAAGGAAGGAAAAGCCAATTACACTGGTAGACCCTGTCAAATTATTGACCAGTGTGCAGTGGAATTGTCATAACCTGACACTTTTCTAAAAGATTAAAATAAAAACATGGGACAATCCAATTTGCTCCTTAATGTTGCCCAGTTTATTGAGCTTTCACCCAGTAGACTGCATAAGATAGGGTTTTAGTAAATGAAATTACATTTACTTGACATGTTTAAGTGACTTTGAAAAGAGAATGTGGTGCAGGATGCTGTTGCCATTGGCAGTTAGCTTGATTGACTCTATAAAATGACTGGTCCAGACTAGCCCCCGGATTTACTAAACTTCCATGCAGGACTAGTATAGTCCTGCATGGAAGCATCCGTTTATGAGCAGGATGGCAGCGTGCCATGCATAGTAATGAAGGTGCACTGGCCGAGCTCCTAGGCTTCCATGGAGCGTGTATGAGTGCAGAGGGCGTGTCTGAGAGCTGAGCCCTCAGAATAAACATGCCCCTGCAATGTCGAACTGCAGAAGCCCTTAGGAAATGAGTGAGATCACTCACAGGTGTCCCCATATTCCCACCAACAGACCCCCATGCATACAACAGCAACAGGACATATAAATTAAAAGATGAAACCCATCTATAGCTTTTAATACACCGATCAAAGCTAACCGTAGGTGCCCGGGTGCGCCCATCGCTTAGTTACGGTTAATGCAGCTGAAATAGAAAAAGAGGATAAAAAGCAGGATATGTGCAAAGGAAGCAGCACAGTAATATTGTAGTGGGCAGAGCATTCACCTCATGAGCATTCAATCCCGGTTCGAGTCCCACTGCAGTACATTCCATTTCCATGTCAAATACTATTATGATCAATATATTAATTGTATAACCTAAAAAATAACATATATGTGTGAACTGAAGTAGTAAGCAGTGTAATGAATGATAACCCCATACACTTGCCAACCCCCCCCCCCAAGAACCAGTAGACTATTACTGTCTAAAATAGATCAGTAGTAAGGATAAATAAGCACAACTAAGCAGGTGCAAGTCTGTTTGCATGATGGGAAGCAGTGCTTACACAGAGTAAGCAATAGAGAGGCTAACCATGTGTAAGTGGATGTCACCGGAAGGTATCAGTGCTTACTGTCACCCAAACCCACTGACAACAGTGTAAAAGTGCTTTAACCACACCGTGTCCAATGGGCCTCATTCTGGACAGCAACAAATTAAACAGTCCCTGCAAGGGCCGAACCCAGGAGCCTGCACACCATAGGCAATGGAATAAAATAAAACACAATCTCAGCTAACCTCCAAAGGTCCTCTCCACTAAATCAGTAGAATTTTGTAGTTAAGACACCAGTATGAGGACCACCATGATTATGCAGCAAAAAATCTTCTTTATTGAATACAAAGAGAGATGAGCGCTTTCACGTACGGACTGTACGCTTCTTCAGATCTATTTGATTAAATCTAAAACAATTCCTTATATAGTACAAAATAAGTGGCAAATTGCATCAATTAATCAATTAGTATCATAATTACAAAGTTAAGTGCAAAAAGCTGTTACTAAAGTGTCAGTACTATTGCTAAAACAGAAGCTAACTCACTCTATATACAAACAAAAACAGTTTTTAAGAAAAACACAA